>NC_033795.1:1278316-1288257 GCF_001876935.1 Asparagus officinalis | reverse complement strand
ACCGCCACGTGTGCGGGGACCACCACGTGGCTCGTCCTACGTGGCAACCCCATCCCCAAGAAAATGATACGCTCATTCTAGGGCTCAGCCTTCCTTTTACCCTTCACTCGAGAACCCAAAATCGACCGGCTCAATCCGAAGAAGGAAGGAAAGAGAGAAAGAAGCTCCCGTCGAGATCGATCGATTTGATGAATGGTGAAGGAGATGAGATGGATGAGAACGGAAAGGATGTCGAGAGGAAGGAGAAGGCCGTGCTGATGTGGGGGTATTTGCCCGGAGTCTCGCCTCAGAGATCGCCGCTGCTGTCGCCGGCGGAGGTCTCGATGCCGGAATCTGCGGCCGGAGATTCTTGGAGGGATGTTTGTGGCGGCGGCTGTGGGTTTGCTATGGCTGTTTCTGGTATCATCCTCCGATCTGATCTGATGTTCTATTTTTTTTTCAGTAAAAATGCGATTTTTTTTTGTTGATCTGTGGATAATTTGGCCAGTGGTCAGTAGAGATAGACAAACTGTTGGATCTTTTTAGTGAATGAAATTGTTCTCTCTTCTTTATTAGAAAAACATTGGGCTGTTTCTGGTAACGTTTTGATCTAAACCTGATGTATAATTTTCTCCTTTCTTTCATGTGGAAGTTATTTGACAGAGAGGTTGAATTTGTGTGGACTGTTTATTGGATGTTCTAGTGAATGAAAAAATAGTCCTAAGAGGAGTTGGCTAGGGTGCTCTCTTCATTTTGTTTGAAATGGAGAGGATTATTTTTGCTAGATTTTATCCTTTTGAGAAATAATTATTTTCAATGTCACTCTTTGACCTTTTTCTGGCATTGAATTCTTCGTATCGATCTCTTACCTTACGATGATTTCTCCATTCTGTGTTACGTAAGATACCTGTTCGCATTTTATTTATTTTTGCTTGTTCCTCTTGTTGTTTGGAGCTTAGACTTAATTTTAGTTTTATTTTCAATAGCTAACTTTTGAGTTACTGGAGAAGTGTTGGATTAGTTAATAGAGGTTCTGGAAATACCCTTTTCGGGCAAATTTTCAACTTCATGGCAAAAGAGTTTTCTCGTCGTAGCGGGCTGAATTTTTTTTTCTTAACATTTCTTCAACCTCTAGTGTTTTTTTAGGAACGGTGATGCTTTTACTTTTTTCTGAGTATAATTTTTATGTCTTCTTTGAATACATTTTTAAATAAAGCCTTCACAAATATACACAGTCTGTTTTTCCATGGAAAGATCATTGATTGAATTAGATTTAGATTACATTTTACTGTAGTAATGGCATGCAACTACAGTTTCAATTGCCTTATTTAGGATGTTGTCATTTAACCTATGCCAATGTATTGCACAATGTATGTTTGTGCGATGGTAATTTAATGGGTATATGGTGTGTTAGCTTAACAGAAGATCTCTTTTGTCACTGAGGTTAGTGTTGGGGATTCAAAGCAATCTAATCGAACCTGTGCCCCTCCGGACCTTGTGTTTGAGAGTAGGAAAGTAGAAAAAATCACAACAAATAAAAGATAAAAACTTACAGAAAAGTAAGCAAGAAAGAGCACACCAGATTTAATGTTGTTCGACAATCGTGCTTACGTCCTCGGGAGCCACACCACACAATTCTTTGATTAATATTGAAAAAGATTACAATGCCGCCCACAAATAGAATCTAATTTCTCTGAGATCTCTCTGAAGAATTCTCTCAAAACCCTCTTTTCTGATGTCTAATTTCTTCTAAGACGTTCCATATATATAGAAAACCTAAAACCAAAACAAACTAGGAATTAAAAAAAAAAAACAGATTAAAAATCCTAATAACTTATTACCAAAACAGATTAAGAATCATGTTATCAAAACAGATTAATAATCTTGTTACCAAAACAGATTATGAAACTTGCTATCCAATAATTTGTTTGATTTCAGCTTTGGGTCTACATTTCTTAGACTAACAATCACCCACTTGGAGATCGAAGCACAATCAACGAGCTCACCCGAACTCTCCCTTCTTCGCAAACATCCTCTTACATGGAAAAAATTCATTCTTCAATAATCATCAACCCGGTGATCCCGACGATCCTCCTGGTGTGGCTTCGCCTTCCTCTCCTACACATGAAGGCCAACTGAAGTTACACACATTTCCAGTTTGTCAATGGTCACTGCTTTCATCAATATATCCGTTGGATTTTGACTCCCTAAAATCTTCTCTAGATGTAACTTTCCATCCTCAATCAACGAGCATATAAAATGGTATCGTACGTCGATGTGTTTTATTCTGGCATGATATATTAGATTCTTGGCAAGATGTATAGCGTTCTGGCTGTCATAATAAAAAACTCCTCGCCCTTGTTTCAGATCCAACTCTTTCAGGCATCCGTTCAACCAAATCATTTTCTTGCTTGTTTCAGTCACCATGACATATTCAACTTTAGTTGTATACAAAGTTACAATCTTCTGCAGACGTGGCTGTCGACGCTAATGTATAAACATACCCTGTGGTGCTCCATCTCGTATCATGGTCACCGGCGAAGTCCGCATCCACGTATCCCTGTAATACTAACTCTTTCATCCTGAAACATAGTGACTTATCCGTAGTCCCTCTCAAGTAGCGTAATATCTACTTCACAGTCTCCTAATGTTGCTTCCCTGGATTACTTGCAAACCTGCTCACAACTCTCACTGCATGGGCGATATCCGACCTCGTACAAACCATCGCGTACATGAGACTCCTAATGACCGACGAATATGGTACTCTACTCATATGCTTCCTCTCTGCATCTATCTTGGGTGATTACTCCTCAGATAACTTGAACTGACTTCCAAGGGACGTGTTGATAGGCTTTGCATTCTGCATGCTGATTCTTTGAAGTATCTTCTCGATGTATTCAGCTTGACTCAACCTCAACGTCCTTTTAGCTTCATCTCTATTGATTCGCATCCCAAAAATCTGCTTCGCTGCATCCAGATCTTTCATAACAAATTTGTTTGCCAACTGCTTCTTCAATCTATTTATCTCTTCTAAATATGATCCTGTAACTAACATGTCATCAACATACAATAATAACACGATAAAACTGGACTCGAATCTCTTGAAGTAGCAATAATGATCTGAATTGCATCTCCTATAGTCATTGTTCTGCATGAAGTTGTCGAACTTCTTATACCACTGTCACGAAGCATGTTTTAATCCGTACAAGCTCTTCTTGAGCTTACACACCATCTCTTTCTTTCCTTTTTCAATGAAACCAACATGTTACTTTATATAGATTTCTTCATCTAAGTCACCATGAAGAAATATAATTTTTATATCTAATTGCTGAATGTAGAGATCTTCTGCAGCTACTAAGGTCAACACCACTCTGATGGTTGTGAGCTTCACAACGGAAGAATATCTTCGTATAGTCCGCTCCTTCCCCTTGTTGGAATCCCTTCACGACTAATCTGACATTGTATTTCTTGCTTTCATCACTCTCTTGCTTGACTCGATAGACCCATTTGTTATGCAAGACTTTCTTCTGTGCAGGTAGCTGGACTAACTTCTATGTCTCATTAGTGTGTAGAGAATCCATCTCCTCTTGCATCGCATGCTCCCACCGTCGAGATTCACTCACTTGCATAGCATTCTCATAGCACTTCGATTCTCCACTATCTGTCAAAAGCAAATAATCAAGTGATAAGAGATATCTGAGATTCGGTTTGGGTACCCTAAATGACCTCCTAATCTCCACGTCCTGGGTAGTCGTCTCTGCACCTGGAATCTTCATCGTTCTTCGATCAGAATTGACTTTGTCGTCCCCATCTGGAAGTTCTTCCAAATCCATGTACTCGGATCCACCTGTATCAGTAGTGTTGCTCCCACTGCTTTGGCTATCATCGGTACTATCCCTATTTTTGTACATCACCTCCTCATTGAATATCACATCCCTGTTTCTGATGATCTTCCTGTTCTTCTCATCCCAAAGACGATATCCGAACTTATCAATGTTGTATTCAATGAATGTGCACTTCTGTGACTTAGTCTCTAGCTTGTCCCTGACATGGTCACTGATATGAATATATGTCACACAACCGAATACTCATAAATGTGAGAGGTTGATCTTCTTGCCACTCCGAACCTCCTCTGGAATCCCGTAATCCAATGGAACTGATAACCCATGATTAATCAAGTAAGCTGTCGTATGCATCGCATCCGTCCAAAATATCTTAGGCAAATCTGCATGTAATCGCATGCTCCTGGCATGTTCCGTGAATATCCTGTTAATCCTCTCTAAAACGCCATTTTGTTACGACGTCCTTGGAGTAGTCCTCTTCAAACGAATCCCATTTAGAGCACAGAACCTCTTGAACTCCTCCAGCTCGTATTCTTCATCGTTGTCTGATCTCAGACACTTCACCTTTAGATTTGTCTCGTTCTTCACCATGGACTTTTACTTCTTGAAGATCCCGAACACCTCTGACTTGTGATTCATGAAGTATACCCACACATTCCTTAAGTGATTATCGATGAAGGTGATATAGTACGCCGAACCGCTAATAGAAGACACGCTAACTGGACCCCATACGTCAGTATAAACCAACTCTAGCTTCTGAGTTTTAGGTGGTCTTCCACCGTTCTGAAAACTAACTCTCTTTTGCTTTCCAAAGATGCAGTCCTTACAAACACCGACTTTTACGGAATCGATGCCGGTTAGCTTTCCTTGTGAATATAAAATCTTCATCCCCTTCTCGCTCATATATCCCAATCTATTATGTCACAGATCTGTACTCTCTTTGCTAGTTATAATTGCGAGGGTGTCACTCGCATGTGAGGTGAGGTAGAGAGTTTTCGTTTTGTTACCTCGGATAACAATCATAGTATTGTTTGAGATCCTCCACGAATCCCCGATTAATGTCGAAACATAGCCTTCTGCTTCAAGCTGGCCAACCGAAATAAGATTTCTCTTCAGCTTCGATACGTGCCTCACGTTCTTCAGGTTCTACTTGGAGTCCTTCAACTGTATTTGCATATCTTCTCTTCCAACAATACTACAAGGTTCATTATCCCCTAAGTATACTTTCCCAAAATCCCCTGCTATATAGTTATGAATAAGCTTCCTATTAGCAATGACGTGGAATGAGGCTCCTGAGTCGATCACCCAGGAATCAGAATCGCTGTCCATAGTTAGGATCAATGCATCCTGCACGATATGACTCCTGTTTATTCGCATCCTTCTTTTGTGCTTTACAAACTAAAGACATATGGCCCTCCTGACCGCAGTTCCAACACTTCCCTTTGATAGGCCTTACTTTCCAGTTTGACTTCGACCGATTCCTGTTCTAATTCTTCTTCTGGTTTCTGTCTCTTTGCTCGAAATTTAGGACTGAACCTGAACCTTTTGATTCGGACGATTTTCTTCTAACCTCTTCAGATAGAATCATACTAACAACCTCGCTTAGTTTCAACTTGTCCTTCCCCGTCGAATTGCTGATTGTCGTCATACGACCTACCTAACTATCCGGTAACTGCGATAGAATCAATAAGACCTGCACTTCGTTATTGAACGTGATGTCTACGGAGATGAGTTGATCAACAATGGTGTTGAACTTGCTGATGTGCATTGTGAAGGAACGTTATTCTGCCATCTTGAGATTAAAGAGTGTCTTGACGAGATACACCTTGTTTGCGGTAGACGGTTTCTCATACAATTTCGTGAGCGCTTCCATAAGCCCCATTGTCGTATTCTCCTTTAATATGTTGTGTGCGATTGTTTTGGCGAGCGACAACCGGATTTACCCTAAAGCCTTCCTATTTAATATCTCTCAATCCTCGTTTGACTCTTCTTTCTTCTTTCCCTTAGTCTTGCCCATCAACGGGCAATACAAGTCATTTTGGTAAAGATAGTCCTCCATCTGCGACTTCCAGTAGGTGAAGTCTGAACCGTCAAACTTCTCGATCTTAGATTTGCTTTCTTCTGTCATGACTCTCACAATTACAATCCTTCTGAACGAAGCTCTGATACAGTTGTTGGGGATTCGAAACAATCAAAACGAACTCTTGTCCTTCCGGACCTTGTGTTTGAGAGTAGGAAAGTAAAAAAAATCACAACAAATAAAATATAAAAACGTACAGGAAAGTAAACAAAAAAGAGCACAACAGATTTAATGAGGTTCGACAATTGTGCCTACGTCCTTGGGAATCACACCACACAATTCTTTGATTAATATCGAAGAAGAGTACAATGCCCACAAATAGGATCTAATCTCTCTGAGATCTCTCTGAAGAATTATCTCAAAACCCTCTTTTCTGATGTCTAATCTCTTCTAAGGCGTTCCATATATATAGAAAACCTAAAACCAAAACAGACCAGGAATTCTAAAACCAAAAAATAAAACAAATTAGGAATCCTAATAACCTGTTACCAAAACAGATTAAGAATATTGTTACCAAAACAGATTAGAAAACTTGCTATCCAACAATTTGTTTGATTCCAGCTTTGAGTCTACATCCCTTAGACTAACAGTTAGCTGTTTGATAAGAGAGTGCTAGTTCGATGATTAATGTTCTTTTGTATTTTTCTCTTCAATCAGAATCAGGCAAACTTTATACATGGGGTTCAACAGATGATATGGGTCAGAGTTACGTGGCGGCAGGAAAACACGAGGTACCGATAGGTGGTCCTTGCATTGTTGTTTTTCATCTATTTTTTATTCCAGTTATTACAAACATTTTTATATAAGTGCCAAACGTCTGCATATTCACTATGCAGGAAATCCCAGAAGCATTTCCTTTGCCAAATGAAGCAACAATCGTGAGGGCAGCAGCAGGATGGGCTCACTGTGTGGCAGTAACAGGTATTTAAATAGTTACTTTTGTTCTGATAAATCACATTTCAGTTTAGAACTTGTTGTGATCCATCTAATTTATAGAAATGTTTTGAGCAAACTATGGAGGACATCCTCCTATAAGGCTCTCTCCCAAGCTTGGTTATAGGAAGAAGCATTACATTGCTTCAAAAGCAGAAGTTCTACAGGAGAACTAATGACCATTATAACCTATACTGTGAAGTTTTTTTAGCAGGAAACGTCTCAGTAGAATCACCAGTTATTGGATCATATTAATATGTTCTTAAAAAGGATTTAATCTACCACAGTTCAATATATAGGTATTAGCACCTAATGCTACTGTGAAACAAACTAGATTGTGAACTATATGCGTAATTTAGTTACTTCAATTAGAGCTAAAATCTGAAGTGAACTTGTTGGCACAAACATCGCTCTTATCTTTTTCAAATTAACAAACCATTGTCTTTTGTTCCTCTTCCTCTTATATCAGCTCAGGGAGAAGTTTACACATGGGGTTGGAAGGAATGTGTTCCATCTGGGAAGTCTATTGGAGACCAATCAATGGGGGAATCGTCAGAAAAGGATGAAAAACAGAGTAGCTTGCTGAATGACCAAGGTGATGTCAGCAGATATCTCAATATATTCAATCTAAATAGAAAACTTAATGCTTTGAATTGCTTGTTGAGGAATGTAATGAAAGGCAACTGAATTGCAGTGAGCCCTAGATCACATGTTTCTGGCACCAAATCACATGCTTCAGGAACAAGTATCGGGACAGTATCTAGCCAAGAAAGCAGCAAAATTGGAGAGGAAAGTATAAAGCGTAGGAGAGTATCATCAGCAAAACAAGTCCCCGAAAGCTCGAGTTCTGGTGATGAAGCTCTGTCAGCACCTCCATGTTTGGTGACACTCAATTCAGGAGTAAGGATCACCGCTGTTGCAGCTGGAGGAAGGCATACACTCGCTTTGTCAGGTAATTCTACTTCTGTGATAAGTCATAATATGATCATCGTTTCCTTGTGTGTGATAATTCTCAATCATGTTTCGGGGCTTGAGGATCTACGTACATGTTAGGATCTGAAAATGTTGATGCTTTCTATTATGTCCAAGGTTTCAGATGCAGGTCAGGTGTGGGGTTGGGGCTATGGAGGGGAAGGGCAACTTGGTCTGGGTTCCCGTGTTCGTATGGTTTCATCTCCTCATCCTGTACCTTGTGTTGAGTCAGCTGCGCATGGTAAGGACAAATCGGCAGCACCTACAAAAGCAAATGCAAATTCCGATGGACAGATCTTTACAGTGATTGGGCGTCGTGTGAAAGCTATCACATGTGGAGGTCGCCATAGTGCTGTTATTACAGGTTAGTATCTTGTAATTATCTAGGAGCAATTTTCCTTTCATATATTGGAAAATGTGGCTAGATCAATGTCAAGAAAGGGGTGTACCTTCCGCTAATTTTAGCTGCAAAATGATCGCATAGCGTTGAGTGATAATATCTTAATGTTATGAGCACTAATAACTTCTTAATATAGTCTCAATGTTAGAAGTGAAGATCTATTATCATACCCGAGTTGTCTTTAGTGTGATTACTCTTGTAGAAGATAAAGAGAGTGTAACAGCGGCATTGACTTTTCCTTTGTTGTAAGTGGAAAGAATAAACATAACCATTTCTGGAGAAAAAACAACTAATTCCTTTGATCTTATTCATGGAAAAGATGGATTTTGTTCTCTATGAGAACATTTAATGCTTGATCTGTTTTGTTGCTCTATGGTGATAAAGGTTTCTGCCAAGGGCCCAGATAGGCTATACTGCCCACCCCCACTCCCCCACTCCCAAATAAAATAAAATAAAGTAAAAAAAATATAATATTTGCCTTCGACCACTTGAACACAAGGAAATGAAGTTTGACTAAAACGTCTAATGGTCATCAAAAGTTTGTATTATGAACACTGGAGGATATATAATGTCTGCAAGCTGTGTGCATTGAAGATCCAAAGAGGCATTGGTTGATAGGGTTTAGATGTATAAATAGCAAAAAATGCTGAGAGCTAACAATTGTTTTTTAAGAAAATAACCAAACTGACTAATTTTATAAAACTAGTAACCTAGTACAAATTCTGAGGGAAACACCAATGAAAAACTTAACTTGGCCCTCAGGAAAAGAAAAGAGGGTAAGAAATACACGTGGCGTAATTTCTGTGGATTTTGCTTATTTTTCTTAGGTCCTTCATCTTTAATAATGAACAGTATATGTCGGTCTGCAGATGTTAAGTTCACAATCTATTTTCCTACAGCTAATATTTTGATTTGTGAAATTGCACCATGCCATGAATATACACTTGTCTGATGCATCCACACTGATTGACAATCCAGTCGAATACTAAACCTTAAAACTAAATCATCTTTCATGAATCCTTTGTTGCTGTTATTTGATCTCTCTATACAAGTTGTGCATGCTTCAATTACTAATTAATTTGCACTTATTTTCTCTCGTTCTGATACTATATTTCCTCTAGATCTTCATCTTCTTAATGCAGCTAATATATTTACATTATGCAGATACAGGAGCGATTCTTACTTTTGGTTGGGGACTTTATGGACAGGTACAATTACTTGATTTATTTCCTTTAGAGTATAATATTCAACTACAGACATGCATTTATTTCAATACTTGTGGAACTTGTCATGATCTGTGTCATACATAATTTCCTATGGTAAAATTTGTTTTTACTTGACCAACTGAGGGGGCTCTAGATGTCAGGAAGTGTTGAGGTTGCCAGGATTCCAATCCTGGAAAAAAGTCAACTTGTTTTAACCTATTTTTAAACAAGATTTTAAAATCCAAAAACTAAATTGTATCCTTATAGAAGGATATGTTCTTAGAATTTAACCGTAATCTGACTGTATTTGAATTGGTAATGTGGTGTAGGGTAGCTGCTATAGTAAAAATCTTCAATCATAAGTCTTATTCGGCAGCATGAAATTAGTCAGTATAGTGAAGTCACTATTCAAAAATCCTCAATCATAATTCTGAGTCCAACATGAAATTAATCAGTTCACAAAGAGGAGGAAAGGATTAATTGGAGCTTATTTTTTGTCTTTTCTAATTTAGTAGTAGTTACATGGAACA
>NC_033795.1:1277479-1278306 GCF_001876935.1 Asparagus officinalis | reverse complement strand
GTGCAGTTCATAGTTTTTTACCCCTTTCTTCCTTTTTCTTGGGTGGGGGGTACATGCTGTTGTTTTTCCATTTTTTAAAATTTTTAAGTTTGTGGGTGGGGTTGTTCCATTGAAACTCTATATTTGTCTCTCAGAATAAATAAACTGCAAGCGTAGTTTGTATTGTGGACTTCGGATAGATTACAAAGGATGAATGGGAGGAGTGACTAGAAAAATCTCATAAAAGTTGCTGCCCCCACNNNCCACCCACCCACCCAAAAAAAGCCAAAAACAATAAAAAGAGTTGATGTGTACTTAATGAAGTTGCTCTTTTTCATTTAAGATCCAAAATTATATGCAAATTCTCATTCTCCAAATATTATAGAAAGTACTCTGAGACATAATAATCAATGACTTGCTTTGTATCATTTATTTAATTTCATGTTTGCATGGAAATATTGAGAGTGTCAGACTCTAAAAAAGTAGGAGAGAGCTTGAGGTACAGAACTGTGTGTCTGTTAAGTCAAATATACTCTTAACATGTACAAATCCGTATACATACATTAAAAAATATATGGTGAGACACATGTATGAACTAGTTACAACTTACATGTGTTTGTATGTATATTTAGACATATATGCATAAAGAGTACTAGTTTCTGTAAACAAAATTTAGCTAAGTACAACATGCAGAAACTGAATCGTAAGAGCTGGCATCAAAATAGCAGAAGATGAGCTTGATCAAAAGATTCAAGATGTTGGGAAGAATGTTTTAGGGATAATGTATTGTCAGAAATGAGGAACTAAAAAATGAAGTGAACAAATGGCTCACATGGAAGTATTTGTTC
>NC_033795.1:1271864-1277455 GCF_001876935.1 Asparagus officinalis | reverse complement strand
CGTTATATTATTGATTTTCAGGTTAAGTATATTACGTATCTATCTTTTGGTATCTGCGTTGGGTATTGTCTGACAAAGTGTTTCTCAATTACTGGAAAGAGTCGTTCACATGGTTTAACTTATCAGCTTTCTGAACAGTACTGTAAGAATCAATATTGACCATCCTCTTGTAACAGTATACTGTCATAACTAACGTTCTAAAAATAGGCTGATTTTATCAATTTATCACCAATATATAGGGTTCGGGCCATGGCCAATACGATTTCTGTAAAAATTTATCGCATATCATTTATGGCCGATTTGTCCCGATATATTGGTGTAAGTTCAATAAAACGGTGGATTTCTCTTGGGTTAAAAAGCGCCCGATTTTCTACAATTTACATTTTTAGTGAACTGCTTCGGGTTTGGAGGGAAAACCCCTCTTTTTTCTATATTCGATCTACATTCACTATATAAAAGTCGTGCTATCTTGTTCTATTTTACATCCGCTCGTCGTGTAACCTTAATTTTCTCAGCCTTCATTGTTCTTTCCCCTAAATCGCTTGCAAAGTGAGATTTTCTCAACCTCCATTGTTCTCTCCTCCTAATCGCTTGCAAATTTCTCACTCGAAGACCTCTATTAACGACCTCAATGGAAGACCCTCTCTCGATATTTCATTAAATGTTCTTAGATCAGATTTTAGGACATTATATTATATATGCTCACTATCCGACATGATGCGTCGATTTTTACTACTCATCCCTGATATATACCCGATAACTAGAGTTATTGGATGCAATATGAATTTTGGTTGTCCGATATATTTCCGATAACCGAGACCTAAAACATTGGTCATAACAATGACAAATTTGGGTTCAACCTTTTTTTTGTGAGGATTTGACCTAAGGTTCCTTTTTTGTTTCAAGAAGCTCCTAACTCTGAAACCACGAACTTTGATACTCCTCATTTTACTTTTTACCCAAAAACTCATCCAAAAGCATAAGAAACTTATCATTGTTTTGTAAAAGAATCTTTCAAGTGCAACCTCATTGTCTACTGGGTACTCGCTGGACCCATAGGTTCATTCCATTTGGTTGAATAATATTTTTGTGCAGCCATAAGTTACATGCTTCACTGGAAGTTGAAACTTTTTGTGAATAATCTGGTTATTCAAATTCAAGTGATAACAAGGAACAAAATTCCAAGGTATTTGCCCAAGGCAAACCACATGCATTTCGAAGATGTATAGCCCATTAGAATCTTTGGGAAAAAATCCCGATCTCTTGGATGGTGTGGGCTTTGTTTGGACTCCTAGGCTTGTATTTGGCAAACACTAAAAAACTTGCCAGAAATTTTAAAAAAAAATTAGGCCGGGATTGATCCTAGCTCGGGTTTATCCTAACCAGTTTTATTGAAACTGGGGGGTGGGAGAGGATTGGGTGGGGTTTCACAACAAATCAAATTTAATGGTCGAGTTTGATCAAAGGAAAACTAAGCCCACACTGACCAATTGCGGGATTACCTTGGGTTAGTTAGGCAAATCGACGAAAACTGGGCCCGATTTGAGGTCAGTTTTCTCTTAAACAGGTTTACTTATGTTCGGGGGGTTTTTGGGTTTGAAAAAGAATTAGTTTTGAGGCCAATTTTTGGCTTGAAAAAATTGGGCTATTCTGGACCTGTTCTAGCCAAAAACAGAACAAGTAAAAATTGGGCTAGGATTAGTCCTGACCTATTTTTAAAGATTAGCCAAACACACTTGGGTGCGTTTGGCAACTTCACAAAACTTGTTTTAAGTGGTACAACGTTGACCCAAAATTATGTTTTTAGTCCGGCAAAAGTTGTGCTCGAATTGAACTAGTTCTTTCTAGTTCATAATCTTGTCCTTAAACTAGTTCCTTTATGAACCAACTCTTAAAGAGTTCAACTTTGGCCTAGCTAAGAAAAAACTAGTTTAGCCTAGTTCAATTTTGAAGTTGCCAAACCGTGTTAATATTGACCCCATATTTACCTAGGGTTAAGTTTGGCCTAGGGAAAATTGTGTTAATATTGACCCCATTTTTACCTACACAAAATTTCCTAAAATTGAATCACGATCAATTCTGCCTGGTTTTGAGTGGTTGCTAAAACTTACCCCTCGTCTGTTCTGGACAGTCTGTTCTGGAGTTCGTAAGGGAAGGTAATGCCTTTGAATTCTTAGTGGACTTTCAATGTGTCATGTAACTACTGCTATTTCAAATTATATTCAAAAAGCTTCCAGCGTGGAACCATTAGTTTGGAACCAGCTTATATGAATTTTGAACTTCTTGCTTAGACAAACTTGATTCTTGCTTAGAGATGGCATGTGTAGGTAGATTGTTTTATATCCTTGTAACCACTGTATGTATGGCGGATATTATTTGTTTCTTATGACTATGCCTTTCTGAGGAATTAATAAGGGGTACAACTATTAGTTTTTCCTATTGTCAATGAGGTTCATATGGGCTTATTCTACAAGTGTTATAAAAGGAAAACTGGTTCAATGGACGGATCCTGTTACATGTTCCACAACGTGCATGCATTACTCTGTATACATCCTTTTAACTTGTATCAAAGCTCTTTCGAAAGTATTGACTGATCTGCAGAATCGCTATGTAGGTATAGTAGAAAAGATGGAGAAAAAGCAAGTATAATGTTGAAGATGAGGTCACTGTAACATGAGATATCGTCTTTCTTGCTCTTTCTATGAAACTTATCTTGGTGTCAAATATTGAAGCACTGACTATTCAAGTTTCCTTTTGTTGCTTTTCCCTATCTTGATTCAGTGTGGCCAAGGAAGTACAGATGATGAGCTGAGCCCAACGTGTGTGCCGTCGCTTTTGGGAGTGAAGATTGAAGGAATTGCTGCTGGTCTATGGCATACTGTATGTATATCAGCTGATGGAGATGTGTATTCATTTGGTGGAAACCAGTTTGGGCAACTGGGAACTGGCTCTGATCAGGCTGAGGTCAGTATACTGTATTCTTCACTTTTGTATTTAGTGTCAATTGCCGACATGTTGTACTATAGAGTGTAAACATTTATTGTCCCTATATTTATCAGTTGGACCTCCTGATGTTTAAGTAGAGCTATATCTCCATTATTTGACCTGTATCAACACCTATAAGAGAATTTGAGGTCTCTTTGCAGTACGAAGTAGGGGTTTTTTGCTTATAAACCCAAAGTTTTAACCCACTTACTTCAAAACCCTCATAGTTCTATACGTTACTTGTGCACCCAAAATACAGGGTTCTTACATGTAAACCCAAAATATAGAATGCGAAGTGTATAGCTACATATGACATGGTTGTGTAGCTACGTACGATAGTGTGTAACTACATACAACATGGATTATAGCTATATATTGTAGATAGCAGCATACTATAGGGTGTCCAGTCATAGGCCATACTATATGTAGCTGTACACATTGTATTCTATATTTTGGGTTTGAAGGAAAATAAACTTTATAGTGTATGAGAACATAGACAACTATGTGGATTTGAAGTGCATACAGAATATCAGGAGAGCTCTCTGCAACATATAGACATCACGTGAAAGCCATGTGATAGTATAGATAAGAGAGGGAGATCTCCCTATAAAAGGTTAGGAGCAATAAATGGGCAATTACAGTTTGCAAATCAACCATGGTATTATATGGCTTGCAGTTTCGTTGGCCTTTAAGCTAATGGGTAAAGACATCTCTCTGATACAGTAACTGTAGACAAAATTTTTTTTTGTTGCAAAACTGTAGCTTTATTGCTGGATTATGGGTATAAACTAGTTTAAACTATCATTCATTCTATTGCAGACTATTCCGAGACTTTTGGAAGCTCAGTGTTTGGAAGAAAAGAAGGCTAAAGTGGTCTCCTGTGGAGCACGGCACAGTGCTATAATCACAGGTATTAGTCTGCAACATCAACTTATTACTGGTTAGTATTGGTAACGAATCGATTTATGAACTAATTGTTGCTTGCTTCAGAGGATGGTGGTGCATATTGTTGGGGATGGAACAAGTATGGCCAGGTATCACGTTTGACTAGCAGCCCCTAACTTCGATCATCTCCTTCTAAAGTTTGACACCTTATATATATATATATATATATATATATTATATATATATAATTATATATATATATATATTATATATATATATAAGGCTGACGCCTTAGATAGTCATCTAAGTACGCGGCCTAAAATCACGTGATTTAGCTATATTGTGGATGATCCGCTCCGTTAAACTTGACCTACATATCCTAAAACCCAAACACACTAAGTTTGGCGTTGAACCATCGTCGTTTTGACCCTTCATCCACTTTGTATCAATTTTAACGGTTTCGAATGAATAGAACCTTTCAACATGGCCTCGACAGAGGGTCAAACGACGATGGGTTTACCCCAAATTCGTATGTTAGGGTTTTAGAATATGTAGATTAAGTTCAACAGAACGGATCATTCACAATGTAGCTCAATCATGTGATTTTAGACCGCCGCCCTTAGATGATTATCTAAGGCGTCACCTTACGGAACACTTTTCCCTATATATATATATATATATATATATATATATATATATTAATATATATATATATATATAGAGAGAGAGAGAGAGAGAGAAGAGAAGAGAGACTCCTATCAACTTAAGTTGATGTCCACCAAATTTTCTAGCCACTTATTTATTATATATAAAAATATTTTCATATCATTGCAAGGCGTCCCTAGGTAATATGAGGCGCTAAAAAGTTTGGTGGATAGCCTTTTTCTATCCACTTAAGGTTGACACAAATCTCTCTCTCTCTCTCTATATATATATATATGTATGTATGTATGTATGTTAAAAAACTTATGCTCAACTTAAGTGGACGCTATTAATATATATAGAAAAACTTTATGTCAACTTAAGTGGACGTCCACTAAGCTTTCTAGTCATTGATGATACACTTGATTGCAGCTACATTGTGGATGATCCGCTCCGTTGAACTTGATCTACATATTCTAAAACCCCAACACACCAAATTTGGGGTGAACCCGTCGTGTTTGACCCTTCATCCACTCGTATCAATTTTAACGGTTTCGAATGAATGGAACTTTTTACATGGCTCGAAGGAGGGTCAAACCACGACGGCGTTCACCCCTAAATTTGGGATGTGTTGGGATTTTAGAATATGTAGATCAAGTTCAACGGAGCGGATCATCCATAATGTAACTCAATCAAGTGATCATCAATGACTAAGAAACTTACATGGACGTCCACCTTAAGTTGACATAAGTTTCTTCTCATATATAGAAAACTCTCCTCCTCTCTCTTCTCTCTTATATATATATATATATATAATATATATATATATATATATATATATTATATAATATATATATATGTATTTTTATCATCTTTAATTAATAAATTTTGTGGACACCTTGTTTTATTACTCAAGAAAATAAGGGTTAATTCCGGATAGACCCCCTTTACTATTGCCTAGCTGTGAACAGACCCCTTGCAGTTCCATTGTTGTATGTGGACGCCCTGAGTGGATTCCTTTTTTGCTCTTTTCATCCTCAGGGGGTCTATTTGTCAAAAAAAAAAAAAAAAAAAACTCT
>NC_033795.1:1261095-1271854 GCF_001876935.1 Asparagus officinalis | reverse complement strand
CTCTCACTGAGGGTAGAAGTGTCAAAGTAAATCCAATTGGGGGTCTATCTACAACAATAGAACTACTAGATGTCTTTACGTAATTGGGCGATAGTACTGGGTGCCTATCTGTGCGATTAACTGAAAAAAATAATTGCTCGAGTGATCAACGCTTGGTTTATTTGTTAATGCTGCAGCTTGGGTTGGGAGATTCAGTTGATAGAAGCACGCCAGCACAAGTTCCCACTGACATGCATCACTTAACAAATATTTCTTGTGGCTGGTGGCATACGTTAGCACTTTCGGAGTCCCCTCCATGAAGCCGGATTTGTTCTTGGCAGTGTTCTGAATACACAATTTTGGTAGGAAACGTGTGACCAGTTCTTCGTATGCAGGGGGCTTAGCCGCTTAGGGGGGGGAAGTCGGCGATAAAATTGCATGGATTGTAGCATATTTAAGCTATTTTTCTGTAGGCCATAAAAGTTGCTGCTAGCAATTGCACGCTGTACAATTTAGTGAGTGAATGTTTCATTGTTGTACATACATGTACCATTGGCTCCATAGTTGTGGCATGTCGTATTTGTATTTAGTGCGACTGTGTTACGAATATAAGATTTGCCAAATTTCTAAGGTTGATAACATAAAATCTCTGGTTTTTAATGTTTTGCTTTACTGAGCTAATCACTATCATGTTCTTCTTATTTTTTCAATCAACTTCTCCTAAAGTCGTGGTATTATTGTGATGGGGTCGTTGTGGAATCCTATGATGGGGGATGAAAAGGGATTTCATCATCTAAGCATTCAGCGGTTACAACAATTTTGGCAGATAGGATATATTTCCACAAAAAGAAAATCCCGTTTAATTCGCTTTTTCATAATTTTGTGCTTTTTGAATGTGATTAGACACTTTCTATGGTAGTGTCACAGAATTATATAAAATTAATTGAAAATTAACAAGAAATACATTTTGTACACAAAAATTATTGGTTACATGAATATTTTTCGTACTACAGATGAGGTCTGAGAAGATATTTGAAATGCTATAATAAGAAACTAAAAGTTATTCATATGGACTACTCTTTTGTAGTAGTAGTTGTCAGTTTTCTTTTGATAGAGCTGATTTTGGTTGTATCTGTGGGGAAACAGAAGTTTGTTTTTTGGTTGTAAGCTCTGTATGAACTCAAATGCACATTCTTATTGGTTGGGAATGTGCATAGTCATGTAACAACCAAGGTTGGATTAATTTAGCTGGCTGGATTACTGTTAAGATTAACAGTAATCCATCCTTTCTCTCAAAAAAAAAAAAAAAACTAAAAGTTATTTAATTGAATCTTACTCGAACATCCATTAAAATAAGCTTTAATAGATAACAAAGCTTAAAAAGCTGAAAAAGGAGATCTTTTATAAGAAAAATGTTTAACTAAAATTTATAGTTTATAAATTGAACTAGTATTAAAGCAAAACAAAGTTACAAGATGATATTTAGTTTTAAAAATTCATGATAAATATCCAAATTAAGGGAATTTCATGTTGTTCTAGTGAAAAGAAGACATGAATTCAAGTCAAGTTCATAACTTGAGGACGATCAGTCATTATCTCCATCTTAAATGAACACTAACATTCACCCAGTGCTAAGCACGAGCTAGCGCTACTCTTTGAATTATTGCCACATCCAAATGCAAATCCTAATTCCAATTCTAGAAATAATTGATGCACAAGTCTCCAAACAAAAGCAACCGGCCGTAAAAATTGTTCTTTCGAGAAACCATGAACCATAAATATATTAAGTGAATAAACTCGTGGTGATCATTGTCTTTAGAAGCGTGCTTATTGTGACAAAACAGTTCAGCTATACTACACCACATAGTAAAATTAGCTTTGATGTTTTATACATAAAATTGCTTAAAAGAGAGAAGTTACTTAAGAAATACACAACAAACTTTGCATTGATCCAACCGACTTAATGAGACATCAACATCCGAAGCTTAGCTACCACTAGATCGAGATCCTACGGTTCACAAAAATGCTAAATAAACAATTTCAAATTTTCGCAAGCTCCAAATTTATCCCTCCATTAACCTACAAATTGGATCCGGCGTGGGCTAGGTTGACCCGCGGGCTGACCCGACCCAACCCACCATTGAGTCACGACCAAGCCTGTTCCATGTAGTGGGCCGGGCGCCGCACTCGCGTCCTGATGTCCCCATGTCACTGGCCGGACCAAAGTAATAGGCTCGGCCTACCATTGAGCCGGCCCACCATGATCCATCCCGACCTAGCCCAGCCCACCATCAACCCGGCTCTATTCATAAGAATGGTCACAAGGATAGCAAGTAAGACATTTTCTTGAAGAATTTGACGAATAGAACTTGGAGGAATCTAGTTTCTTAAACATTAAAGGTTAACATTTATTTTTCTTTTTTCCTATTGTATTTGTAATATAAATTTTAACTAAAGGAAAATTATTAACTTTCCGTGAACGTAGGTCTTTCTTCAA
This sequence comes from Asparagus officinalis, assembly GCF_001876935.1. Lineage (NCBI taxonomy): Eukaryota > Viridiplantae > Streptophyta > Magnoliopsida > Asparagales > Asparagaceae > Asparagus > Asparagus officinalis. The sequence goes on along the minus strand of NC_033795.1, from coordinate 1,269,378 downwards.
AGTCCTAATAACGTATCCATTTATGTTTGAGATGTTTTTATGCATTTTTTTTATCTTTGTGTGCGTATATATATTATTTTAAATAAAGAGTGAAATAAAAAGTAATTTAAATATAATTTAATAGGTACGAATACATAGTTAATATAGTTTAAAAATTAGAAATGAAAAAAGCAAGGAAAAAGTAAAAAAAAATCGACACCTGAGCCATGAGTCGGGCCCGACCTGGCCCGCCCCGCCTCTAGGTAGGTCGTGAACGGGTAAGGATTCAATCCCAGACCCGAGATTAGAAAAGTAGAACTGACTCACCCTGGCCCGGGTCCGGGTCACGCGCCTGAACCGGCCCATGCCAAGCCACCGCTGCTACAAAAATTTAGATCGAAGCTTCAGATCCAGCGTCGACGGCTTCAGATCTCACATCGCAGGTAGATTTCCCGCCAAATCCCAGCACCGAAACCCTAGATTTCAAGATATTGAGCTCTTTATTTCGATTCTTAGGTCGAAAATTTTCTTTCACTTAAAGAAATCTCTCGATGTCTGAGGAGAGCGGTTCCGTTCTCGGTCGCCTCGGCGACTGGAGGCGAGCATTCCTTTGGTTGGATCTTTGAATCCGAAGTCAAAGACGTCGCCACTGCTTTCGATTGCTCTCGTTCTTGTGGTAAACTTTTGATTATTATTTTTTTCGATTTTTTGCTTTATTATTATTATTATTATTGTTATTATTTTTGGGTTTTATAGGTTGATGAACTTGTTTGTTGGTAAATTTGCAGGGTACGTTTCTTATAATTGGATACTGTTACCATGGATCAGGTTTGGGCCAGTTTTTATTGCTAGTATTTATTTTGTAAATAGTTACTTTCTATTGAGCTGAGTTTTGAGTTTTCTTTGATCAGGTGGTAGTCATCTCGAGTCCGTTAGCAGGACGGAAGGTAAGAATTTTTTTTTATATTTTGATTCATATTAAACCTTTGTTGATTTCAGTGGATGTGGGGTTTGAATATGTTGTATCGATTATGCAATTCAAAGAATCAAAGACACAGTTTCGTTGAATCCACATTTATTTGGAATGAAAACTAGTTAAGGGCTTACAACTGAACCTAAACATAGGAATATTGTACCATTGCAAGCTCAAATAAGTTCAACACGTATGTTATACACATTTATCACTGATAAATTTATGCAGTATTAGCATTAGAATGTGAATCTGGATTTATTTAATTATTTTATTTCAATTTTTTCCATATGAAATATGCTCCCATTTCGAGTACTATAATGGATTGAAATTACTAGTTAGTGTATGACTATGAGTGAATCATGTAACCTGTGCACCTTGATTAGTTTAGTTCAGGTAATGTGTTTTCTACTAAATCTAGTGGTGGGTGTGGGCCTGTTTGATGCTGGTCATGGGCCGGGCCCAACCCGGTCCGTGATATACCCTGAGTCGGGCTGGGTTTCACTCTAAACCCAATGACAAAGAAGTAGGCTTGGCCCACGCCGGACCTGGCTCAACTGTTTTAGGTGATAGTTATACTTTGATGTATTTTGATAGCAACTCAATTGAAAATTACAACCTCCAAATGTTTGAGTTGTGATTTTAGTAGTAGTAGTAGAAATTTTCTAAGCTCTATTCGTATTTTGATGAATATTTATAATCATTTTGATTTACTGAAAACACTCAAATTATGTTAATCTTTTTTTTATTTGAGATAATTCATCACCAATTGTAAATTTATACGATTTAGACTTTTTAGAAAGATATAAATACATGTTTTCTTCTTTAGACTATACATACTATTATAGCAAAAACATGGAAAAGAAAAAACATTGAACAAAAAAAAAGGGGGCTGGCTTGCGACCTGAACCATCGTGGGCCGGATCGGACCCAACCCGGCCCCATGCGGGCTGTGGGCTGTGCTTCATGGGTCAGGCCCGGCCCGGCCCGGCCCATGCTCACCCCTAACTAAATCCTTCCTTATTGAATAGTGTTACTCAACCTATGTTTCTGTAGCAATATGAAGATACACTATGAAAGTTCTCACAAGGTCATCGAGTTGTTTTATCTCTTTAACCTGTTGTTTTGACAATAACAATATGCATTTCTCCACCAGACATTAAATATAACTTCTTGTGATGCTTTGCCAGTCTGCTGCCAGAATCATGTTTAACTTCTTAATAGTTTCATTCTTATATGAAGAATGTCGAATTCTTCTGTATGTATAAATAGAGTAGGATCCTAAAACTTATGTGGCGTTAGGTAAAAGTGAAGCAGGATGACAGTATCTGGTCTTTTCATATGGGTCTTTTTCTCCTATCCAATAAAGTTTGAACATATATTAATCTTCTTAGCTACAGGTGTGTCCTGCACAGCAGAAGTTCAACGAGCAATACCCGTTCTTAAGAAGGCATATGGTGACAGCATGCGCAAAGTTCTGCACGTGGGTCCTGAAACTTGTGCTGTGGTCTCAAATTTGTGGAAAGAAGTTGATACCGAAGCTTGGGGTGTGGAACCATACGATCTGGAGGATGCTGATAGTAGCTGCAAGAGCCTTGTGCGCAAGGGCATTGTTCGTGTAGCTGATATAAAATTCCCCCTACCTTACAGGCCAAAATCATTTTCACTCGTCGTAGTGTCAGATGCACTGGATTATTTATCTCCAAAGTATCTTAACAAGACCCTTCCAGATTTAGCAAGGGTGTCTGCGGATGGTCTTGTTATCTTTACCGGTATTTCCGTAAATCATCTCATTTCTTTGCTCTGCTATAATTCATCTTTGTTCTATTCTAATTTATCTTTTTATTCATCTTCATTCTTTTTTTTCTTTCCGTTTATGCTTTTATGCTACTTGTAGAACGAAAGCAACTACATTAACCATACCTCGTAGCTAAAGACTGTCTGGCTTTCAATAACTTTAGACAATAGTTCTCATCAAGATTTTATCAGATCATACGTATATTGTAAGTGAAGATGCATGTACAACATCATACATGTAGTTATCCATACCTCATGGCTAAGGACTCTATCTGGCTTCCAATAACTTTTGACGATAGATCTCATCAAGATTTTATCAGATCATGCATATTGTTAGTAAGTTGCATTTTACAACATCATACATGTAGTTAGTCCTTTGGTTGTTTTTAATTGGAAAATTCTAGGATGGATATAAAATTGTATTCAGAATGGATGAGTTTTTTTTATCAAGTTTGGTAGAATGGTGACTAACCTCCTTTGCCCTCCTCTTTCCTCATATTGCTTCTTTTTTCCCCCCTCTCTGTTTAAGTTTGAAAAGCAACCAGCAGCATCAAAATTCATGCAAATTTGTCCTTTTCATCTCAAAAAATGTTGTCAGCACGTTTCTTTCGACCTAAATCTTTGAGGTGCACTATTGAGTGCTTGCAAATGCCAGATCCTTTTCCAGGACGAAAGGATATTGTAAACTGATGATATCTAAATTAACATGTCTGGCCTCCAATAAAGAATAAGATAACAGACTATCAATATCTTGATGGTCTAATTTTTTATAGAGAGAACCTAGGAAGAGTTGGTGTAGGCAGGGAGGTCATAATTTTGAGGAAATGTGTTCAACTAATAATACCATATTAGGCAAGAGTTTTTCCCCATTCAAGGGTGAGGATGGAGTCCGGAGTTGTCTCACCTCACTTTTAGAAAGCACATCCTTTCTCTTCTTTGTAACAGAGGAGGGTTGTTTTATGTACTTATAAGTCCTTTGGGATCAGTTATTTCCATACAGTCTAAGTTGCATGGAAACGGGTGCCGTTACGGGTATGGGACACGTGAAATTTTTAAACTGTAGGGTATGGGACACGGCTACACATGCATATTATATATTTCCATACAGTCTAAGTAGCTTGTCTGAAATGTAAGTTCTATAATAGTGAATATGAAGCCATCTATTCTTGCTCTGTTTGTTTAATATCATGGATAATTATAAAAGTAATATTCACCTCTGTTCTCATCTTATGTCAATTTGCTTGTAGGTTATCCAGGTCAACCAAGGGCAAAAATTTCTGAGCTATCAAAATTTGGAAGGCCGGTATGTATTTATACTGAAATGATGCCTGTTTACTGCTGTTTTTATCTTTGTCAGGTGCTTCTGGCTGTATAGCTGATTACATATTACATCTTTGGTTATTGATTTTGAAATCATTAGTAGTACTGTAACGTGACCTACTGGTTGCTGTGCAGACTGACAAGAATTATAGGGTTTCAGGTTTATGACAACAAGTATATGCTTTTATCCAAAAGCTTTGGGGTCTGCCACATCCTTTTTCTCCACTCAGCTATGACCAACCAAATATGCTAGTTCCATTCCTTTTCTTCACCCAATCTATGATCTTTTAGTCTGCATAGTCTTGTTAAAAGTTGGTATGTTTGCCTGATGATTTTAGTATGCAGACTGATTGGAAGAAGACTAGGGATGTCCCTGAGTCCTAAATATCAATGTTCCTCTAGATATCAGGGTCATTAGCATCAGTCTTCAAGGCTAACATGCAGTGTTTACAAAGGCGCGCGCCTCACTGCGTCTCATGCGCCTTGCGATGCATGGCGGTGGCGAAGCGCACTACATCTGATACGGCGGCGCCTTTTGCGCCTCGCATACATCCTGACTTTGCACAGGATGTGCATGTAGTACATACTTTCATATAGTTTTATTTGTTAACATTTCCGTCAAGTCTTTATACTCGATAATCCACATCCCAAAAAGCAAAATAAATCTATTAGGCCTTTTTAGTGACCTTCAATTGAGGACCATAACTATCCTTTTCTTGGATATTAGTCTTGAGTTGACATTTGATTTGAAAATTTATAAATTTTGCTACTATGTTGGGTGTTTGCTGTAGAAATTACGACCTTATATTGTGAATTTGTATAAAGATATTATTTCTCCTGATATATTTTTTATGTGAATTCCTAAACATATTCTTTCGTGCTTGATTATATATCTTGAAAAATTGTGTGCGGTGTGCGACTCGCATCACACGGACGCGCACATCACGTTGCGCCTTGTCCATGTGCGCGTAAAGATGCTTTGCGTCCCGCATTGCGTCTCGCGCATTGACAACACTGCTGACATGACATAATGTTAAGGGAAAATGAGTTCACATAGTATTAGAGCAACCCACTTTACGCAAACTTCTGACCAAGCTCATATGTAATGCATTTGTGTTTTGCTCTTTTGTGATTTCTAGCTCTATAAGATGATATATGCATTCAGAATCCATCTTCATTTAGATGCGAGATATTGGTCATGAAGAAGCAAAGGCATGCCATCAATAATATTCATTATTTTTTAAAACATTTTAATATGACTGTCAAAATATGCATCTCAATGCTTCCTTGCCATGAACTTGTTTGCTGTTGTGTACTATGTACAAATCAAGTTCTTGAGTTATGTTAAGTAGAGTTGTGGTTTGGAATCGCCTAAACTGAACTGAGAGTGAACCTCATGCATTGTTATTCATATTTTCAAAAGTTATGGTGTACTAACACAATGAATTGGGTTATCAATTAAGGTTGCAATTTAATTGATAGAGGTCTTCAAATATAACATCTGGAGTGGTCTGTGCTTCTTCAGATAACTTGACATAACTGTTATCTTGCGCCTCGTTTGGTACGCGGGAATGAACTCAAATGAGAATGGAATAGAAGAAGGAATGGAATGGAATTAATGTGAGAATGGAATAGTCATTCTCATTATCACATTTGGGTGTAATTTATAAAATGAAGTGAGAATGGACGTATTTTAAAATTGTATATTTTATTGATTCCCATTTAAGTGGGAATGCCCATTCCCTATCATTTCATTGAGAATGCTCATTCCCACATAAAGTGGGAATTGATGAGAAGTGTGAATGAGCATTCCAACTTCAAAAAAGAGGGTGTGTTTGGTAGGAAGTAATGAGAAGTGAGAATGACCATTCCATTCCACCCCATTTCTGCGTACCAAACGAGGCCTTAGGGTTCTAGAAAGATTTAATTTCTGCTTTGGGTTTTGATTCTTACACATGAACAACTATGTTTAAATTTTTTCTGTGTATCATTATAATGATGGAGGTGGCGCCACCAGTTGAATAAGTCACAGAAAGTGCTCCTGATAAGCACGACAAGCGGAGTACTTATTGCCAATACATTGTATGAATTATATTCGATAGTGGGTCTAGTTCATTACATTAAGCAAGTATTGTAAATTTGTAATGGACTACCTACAAATAGACAACAACTGTAGGATGTGCACCTCTCTTACTGTAACTTCACAGTACCTGATCGAATTTGTAGGATAGAGAATAAGATGATTTCATCCCTCTTCATGTCACATGCAAAAGTTTCAACAGGCCTAGCAGGGCACTGCTAGGCTAGATCACCATCTTGGATAATATTAAATGTAGTCAGTTATCCAATTGGATAATATTTGTTGTAATTATATCAAACAATTTCTAATTTTAAGTATATATCTATTGCCATGTGAGAAATTAATGTTGCGGAATCTCTTTCGCGTGTACCTTTGCATGTATCATCATATGCTGAATGTTGCAGGTTCTCAGAAATGCATAAGCTATTAACAACTTCTTCTTTGACTATAACTGTAACTTTGTAATTATATGATATCTCATATACTTAGTTTATCACTCTGTTATGAGTATTTTTGGTACTCCTTCACGCCTTGTTGAACTATAGCAATTGAATAAGGTCTCTTCTATGGAAGTAATAGACTGCCTGCCTGCCTGACATTATGGCTTTTTACTCTTGAAGGCCAAACTTCGGAGTGCTTCCTGGTGGGTTAGATATTTTTTTCAGACGGGGTTAGAAGAGAATGAAACAGCCATGAAGAAATTCGAGCAGGCTGCAACCAAGAAGTCATACAAGCCAAGGTGCCAAATTTTCCACCTCAGCTCATACAGTTGAACTTGCTTTACATCCGATTACACTTCCACGCAAAGCAAATTCCTTCAGCAACCATCTGAAGTGTATCCATTTTGGAGGTTTGCATCCAACCTTGTTATATGCTCCAATTGAAGATATGTTGATAGTTATTAATTCAATTACTCTGGAGTAGAGAAATTGATTTGTTTCATTGTAAGGATATAGTCTTTAGATGGCTAATATACATACTTTTTAGATGCTTTGTTACATGATTGTGCTAACATCGTTGAGCTATTACCAGCGCTCAGATGCCTTTTGTTACGACTACTGATGGGATAACATCATAATAACTGGTGGTGAATGTCTCAGGTTTCTGTAGTTTATCACTTCCATACATTGTTGTCTTGTCATGCACGTTAATTGGAATTGGGTGGTGCTACAGGGACCCCAAAACATGGGACCCTACATGGGACAGGTGAGGTGTCGGCTCCCTGTCCCATGATGCACTGTTCATGAACAGTGCATCATGGGACAAGGAGCCGACACCTCACATGGCCCGACACCTCACATGTTCCCATGTAGGGTCCCATGTTTTTGGGTCCCTAAGGCATTTTTCATTAGAATTATACCATTAATCCCCTTTATAATTAAGGAATATCCTAGTCTGATCTGTAATTAGAGATTACACCGTGCTTCACATCAAGTTCGACAATTTGTAGTTCAGACTCTTGGTGAACAATTGAATTTTAATTTGATCAGGGTTTGTTAGTGCCTGTAAGAAAACAATTAGCTTGTTTTTTTGTTTTTTTTATAACTTCATTTGTTAGTGTCTAATCAGTCACCTGTCCAACCATTTCTTATCGTCCAGAGATCCTCTTATACACAACCTGAAAACTACCTGGAAACATCCAAATCTTAGTACGATCCATTTCTGAAGTAAGTTTAAATCATGCTGGCCCTGATGAATTGTCGGTCTCTTGTTTCTATATACAGAAATTCCGTTGTAGATATCCATAATAAACATCGCATTCTGCATATTTTATCATTGTTAATCACTCTTTGCAGGTGTTAGCCCTATATAGGTTGATTATATTCCAATGACCGTGATCAAATTTGATTTTATTGGATCCCATCAATTGCACATTGCTTCACTTAATCTCAAGACCATAACAACCACAATGAAAAGGGCTGGATTTGACCTTAACCATCAGCCCAATGTCTTTGGACAATCCTTCTTGAGCAATCGTAAGTAAATAATTGAGTGCACATAATAAGTATCTTATGATTGAGTTATCGCGATATATAAGGATTTGATTTGAAGCACCACTTGTCTTGTAATTGTTCGAATTGGTATTTTTGTGATTGCCAGTTCCGGATATGAAAACGTGAACAGCAATTTGCGGCTG
>NC_033795.1:1257876-1261085 GCF_001876935.1 Asparagus officinalis | reverse complement strand
GTAATCGCATTGCAATTACAGTTGTAGCAAATCAAACAACCCCATAGTTAGAGGTAACATTATAGTTTCGAATACATCGAACAAGAAGACCGCTAACCACATTCAGGGGTTAATTTTATTGCACGATTCATGGTTGTTTTGTGACATCTTTAAATCAAGTCAGCGGATTGCAGCTGTTTTTGCCTTTGGTGTTGTTTTCATATCATCGTCGTCATTGCTAACCTTGATGCATCAGCATAAAGAAAACTAAGGCCTGTAATTAGAAGGCAACGACTTTACGTGCATTTCCATTGTTTTAGGAGAAGACCACGCGGCCTTCTTGCATGCAAACAAACGTCAACAGAGATGAGGATTACATATGTCAATAGAGATAAGGATTTGAAATTTGGTACGGCAGTTGAGGAGATGACACAAACAATGAGGCCAGATTTTAGTAGCATAATACTATTTCACGCACGCCTCAATAGCTCGCGGCTTTTTTGCATTCTCCCACATTTTGTCTTCTCATCAGGAAAACCCATCAACAATTGTGGTTAATTCTATGATAACTTATTTTTGCTAATTTTGGTTTCTGTTTCTTTCTCAATTAGAGCACCTTAAATGGCTTTGATACTTTAGAAGATGCCTCTGGTTTTGCTTTAAGGTGTTGGGTTGCTTTCGATGTAGCAAGTTGGTAAATGCATAAAACTATGAAAGAGGATTAGTAAAGCTCTCTGGTAAGGGTCGACTCTTTTTAATCCCGGTACAAAAACTATCTTAATTTTTTACCCTTTTATTTTTCACTTAACACTAATTTGTACTTCATATGCATATTTTTTGCATTTTGAAAGTTAAGCTGGAGTTGAACCTTCCTAATTACTCGGTTAATCATTTGTCAATTATTACCTTAATGTCACTGCAGATGTAAGTTTTTTAACTGAAGGCATATAATAATTTGCTGTATTATCTTTATCTTACATGATCCTGCTTTGGTCTACGTCTTCGTCTATAAGCCTGCACTAAATAAACCCCCAAAGGAAAAATAAAAATGATTTCCAAACTTCATGAGGCTCGCGGTTTACATCATCATCCACTAGGGCTCCAGCCAAGTCGTTTTATTGAAAGCAACCGCTCACCAAAAAGATATACAAAGATTACTCCTCATAATCATCGATTTGATCAGAGTGTAAGAGAAGTAACAATTCAAAATTTGTCCACCAGTAGAAATACTCATCTATACTTCCAAAAAAAAAAAAAAACCCATACAAAATTTACCAAACCCAGCATTATCTATTAATAAGAGTGAAAGAGAGAGGATTTGGTGAGATGTTAACATGAGCAGAACTTTTCTTTTTTGAGTTTGTTTCTTGTACGAGACCGAGTAAGATCACCTTTCAAGCCTTTTAAACCAACACCCCCTCCCCCTCTCTGCTTACTCGTTCAAGCTCTTCTCTAAAACTTTTCAGCCCTCAAAATGGAAGGACTCATCCCATATGTGTACAAAGCAATAGTTCAATATAGGAATGGAGGAGGGGCTCCTCTGGGGGGTACATGGTTCAACGAGTCCCCACCTGCCTCCTATATCCGGCTTCCGGGAGGTTCTGGAAGGTTCCGGGCTTCGGAGATCAGGCAGCGCTCGGCTCTCTGCACCTCGCCGCCGTCGCCTGGCGCCCTACCGGGCCTCCTCTCGCCGGCCGGCGAACTTGAGGTCGCAAGGGTGATTGTATGTCATGTTTGGTGATTGTGTTTGGTAGTATGGAATAAGGTATGGAGGCTTCCAAAGGGGGGTTATCCGTCCATTTGTGCCGTGAACTTGTCTACTTATGTACTGCAGTTGTGTATGAGAATCTTTGCTGTGTAGGTGCTCCCAAAGGGGATCCTTTAAATGGATGTAAATTTGGTTATCCGTCGTAAAACTTTATTTTTGTTTTCCTGTAAACCCTTTGATCAACTTTGAGCACAAGAAACAAGAAGAAAAAAAATAAGGCCTTGGAGTAGCCCATTCAAAACCCTAAGGACAAGATTATCATGGCCCATACCCGCAAGGTCAGGCTCGTCGCGAGTATCTACCGATCGAGAGGTTTGTAACCCTATAACCGAATTCTCATCGTTCCTTCGCCAGCATCTTCGTGTTTGGAAATTAACCTCCCAAATCTTTATGTATTTTGAAATTACTTTTAAATGTTCATATTTTTTAAGTTAGGCCCTAAAGTTGTTAAATGTTATGAAATTAGTTCCCAAAATCTCTCAGTTTGCCACTAACTAGGCTCCGTTTAGATACCATCTTGTTTTCCATGTGTTTTTATGAAAAAACACAATGGTCTTGTGTTTTCCTCTAAAGTATTTTCAAAACATCATGCCGAGTGTTTTAGGGCAACAATTGTTTGACATGCTGTAATATTAGTACTAAATATATGATAATAGCAAATATAATACAAAATAGTACTTTAATGTACTATATTATATTATAATTATTGCATATTATTTTCAGAAAAAATACATTTAATTATTTTGCTATATTAATTTGTTATTGCAATATATTATATAATATTTTTAAAATAATATTATTTTATTATTACTATATTATTATTATATTATTAATAAAATATATTATTACTATTATTATTATTTATTACCAGCAGTATATTACTTATAAATTGATATTTTTTAAATATTTCAACATAAGATAATATATTATAGTTTCTAATATGTTAGAGTATATTAATAATTACTTTAACAGCATATTAATAATTTATTATATAAATAAACATTATTGTATTATTAATAATATTATTATTACACTAACATTTGTTAGCAATAAATTATTTTATTATTAATAACTTATTATATTAATTAATATTATTATTACGTTAACATTTGTTAGCAATAAATTATTTTAGTATTAATAAATTATTTATATTATATTAATATTATTATTACGTTAACATTTGTTAGCAATAAATTATTTTAGTATTAATAAATTATTTTACATAATAATATTATATTATGTATTATATAATATATAATATTATTTATTATGTAATATTTTGCATTTTATATTATATTACATGTACTCTATAATATATGCTATATAATATATTATTATTCTATTTATTATTAAATATGTTACCATTATATAACATTGTATACTTATTAATTTATTTAATATTATTTATTAAAAAATTAACAATAATTATAACATTGTATAGAATATGATAATAGCATTATTA
>NC_033795.1:1220836-1257866 GCF_001876935.1 Asparagus officinalis | reverse complement strand
TCAATAACCTTATTATTATTATTTATTAATTTATTATTGTTTATTATTATATTAATTTAACTATATTAATATATAATACATTTTCAAGATATTAAATATTATTATTTAATATGTTATTATATTATTATATAAGATAATTTAATTATTAATATATTTTATATTATTTAATAAATATTAGTATTTAATTGTTTTTTGAAATCGGCACGATGATGAGTTTTCGAACTAGATGTGACTACTAGTCGGGTGACTGACATGGGACTACTAGTCTCGTGGTTAGATTGGCGTGCCCCTTAAACCTGTGACCCCCCGACTCCTCTCAAAACCAAATCCACCCGACCCCTCCTCGCCTCGATCCTCGCTTTCCTCCCAACCAAACAGGCCGCGCGCACCTCCGTCCTCTCCATGAGATGGCGCCACCTCTGGCTCTCTCTCCCTCCCTCCCTTGCTTCAACATCGATGAATCCATCGGCTTCTCCTTCAAACCTTCCAATTGGGCCCACACACAACGGGCACATCATAGTCGACGCTAGCACGAGCAGACCCAACGACTTCGAGCAATTTCCTATCACACATCATCGCTCGCCGCCGATCGAGGCATCCGACACCTCATGCTCTGCAACGCTCTCCCCTCCGCCGCCGCCTGCTTTGCCGTCCCCCGCGAGTCCTTCGAGTGCTTCTCCCTCGAGGACTACTCCTTCGTAAAGGGATGCATCCTTATGAGAGAAAGAGACTTAAACTCATAATTCAAAGTTTCATTAAAAAAAAAAGCTTCTTAATTGAGATCAACACCATAAATTTCCAAGGGAATAACTTGTTATTTTTATTATGATTAATGAGTAGTTTCTCCCAGTTATTACACTAATATCGTTCTCCGCAAGGAGGGCAGGGGTCGTCGCCACCCTGGCAATTCCCCGAGAGATAACAATTCGAGTTGCTTAAGCAGATTGAATTCCCCATTTGACCGTCGAGCCGACGACATGGGCGTCTGGGGAGGCAACAAGGGATTATGATTTTGCTATCATTTTTGAATTCCATCGGTGTTGAACTCAAGCTTGATGATGCTTCCTTGTCCTTCACCTCAGTGACAAGCTGACCTACATATATATGTATATACATACATCAAGGACATATATAAGAGAGAAATTATGTACATGGAAATTATTTAGAACTCTTTTATTATAGATTATACTTTTTATATATGTCTGATGAGTGATGGCTCAAATTTAAAGCTTATGAAACGGTATATATAGCATAAACCACAACTTAATTAAGTATACCTGTTGCTGGTTAATGCCCAAAAAAACAACTAAATCTTAGTAACAATCTTGTGAATAATCGTAAATAATGTAATTCACAGTTTTGTTTCGAGAAACTTGTGAATAATCATAAATAATGTACGTGATTCACAATTTTGTTTTGAGAATTAAGCTTCTAAACAATCATAAATAATGTAATCATTCGCAATTTTGTTTTGAGAAACTTCTCGTGTCCTTTCAAAATGTTTATCATGAAGGTAACATGCAATATATACAATATGCAGAATTTACGAAAACTAAACTATGCCACGAGAAACATTTTGGGACTTACATTGATTGAGAGCACAAAGACTTGCAAGAACAAAGAAGATAAAAGTCAAGGTCACAAATTTCATTTTGGATACGAGTATGAGGTTTTCAGAGTAGATGGAGAGGTGTTTTATAATAATTCTGAATTTCACTAATAAATAAGTGAATAACTATAGATTCAATGTTTAAAATATTTATTAATTCCAGTGTATCTTAAGCATATCGCTGATGATTTACATTTTCAGATGGGATTCATTGAACCATATATTTCTTCCAGCGTACGTAAGCATATCTCTGATAATTTACCCTATCATGTATGGATTTATTTTTATATGAATTCGTGTCTTTCAATGAGTTTGTAAATAATTATTATAGACGGTTAAAATATATTCTATCGAGACCAATGTTGTTTGAATTCAAAGAGTGAATGACTATGGGCTAAACATTTCAAATGACCCTAAAGTCAAGTTCACAGCAAGCTATAGCGAATTAAGCTCGCTCAAACAAGCATGTGAACATCTCCATACAGCCGACTTCGGCTCAGTTCAAACGAGTCGAAAACGAGCCATGCGAAGTCCACCGTTCAATGTCATATATTGATGTTTATTTTGGTCACTTGATTATACTATACATGAACTAACAATGTTAAATTTTAAGATTTTTTTTTTTACAAAAGTTATTGGAGGTTTTGTGCGAGTTTTGAAGATATTAGGGATTTAGTTCAGGGGTTTGGTAAAATTTACTCATATTTTGATTTTGGATTTTTCAATAAATATCCCTAAATTATAGTATTTTAAATTGGTTCCAAACTGTTGTAAATATAAATACAATGAATGTGGACATTACTAGAAGAAGACTCTTTACCTACTTGTGACTTTTAGTATTCTCTTCCACATCTATATAATGTAATCCATGGAAGACAAAATATATAGAGGAATGAGGAAGATGAATAAAATGAGAATTACTTTTCTCCCTATTTCTTCTTTTGTCTATTTACATTTACATTTCATGTTTGATTCTTACTTTTGATATGTGATGTATGTAGATATAACAACGAGATTACAATACGTTATCAGCACGAGTGGCTCTAGCCGGTTCGTAATCATCACACCAGAATCAGGAAAACACTCCGGCCAAGACTAGTGGTTCTGTTAAATCTCATTTATCTAATTTTCTTCATACGTCGGATTGTGCAGTTTTCAAATGGGAAGGTAAGTATGTTCCTTGTTATATGCATATAACACATTCTAAATGAGAGTATGCACATTTTTTATTCTTTATGTTATATTCTACTGGCTTTAACCACACTCTGTTTCATCTTTATCTTTACAAGTTCTTAGTATCATATAATAATTAGCTAGGATCCATCAGGCCCACGTCAATATGACAAATGTTCTCTGATCTGCTTCGGATTTGCATGAGTAACATTATGAATTTCACAATATGATGGGGCTTGCATTAGGCTTATAACATAAGTATGATGCTCTCAAAGTTTTATAGCATTAAATTCTGGCATTACTAGTTCTTCATATTATTCTGATAACTAAAGTGAGCATACATAGATGAATAACATACAAAAATATAAAAGTAGTAATACCTATGGCAGACTAGTTAATACCTATGTCAAAAGTAGTAAATAACCAGTGTCCAAGATGATAATCTGCCATAACTAGTTTAAGACCCATTGTAAATAACTAGTTAATACCTATGACATTAAAAATCTGCCATAAATTAAAGTGGGTTATTTATAATTTCATAGTTTCATCTTTAGCAGATAATCTGTGTGTCACAAACATGATAACATATGATCATGTAACAATCTGAATACAATTAAATATCATAATTTGTAGCTAGAGAGTAACCTATGTCTTATAGAAAAGAGGGATCTGAAAATACTACTTTTATATTTCATAAAGGTTATACCTCAATTTTTTTTTATCATTTTATACCACTATGGTTATTAAGTATATCAATTATCACAAGGAAGTTCTGTCACACTGGCTCTCAGCATTCAAGCCACAATGTAAATCTCCGTGTAAAATAATTGTTCATCTCCTCATGTCAGTAGTTATGAGTTATTCTTGTCAAAAGGACTCAAAGGGGAAGGCAAAACAAGGTGAAAAACATCATGCCAGTTTGCCTGAAGCAAACATAACTTTAAAAGATGACAATTATGAAGATAACCTATTGAATATGGGAGATATGAATCTGACAACCTTGAGTTTAGAAGAAAGGATAGCACAAACTGGTTATGCCTTTGTTTAATTTCTACTTACTTGAGTTTGTGATGATCATTGATCGTCCGAGCATTTAAAATTTTGTGTGAATTTTAATATCAGACTAGTTTGCCAGAAGCAAACATTTGAAAGATAACATTTATGGAGACTTTTAGAAAAAGGAGCTTGGTGATTTTGGTGATCTTATTAAAATGTGAATATTTCTAATTTCTCATGCACTAATCTTTCGTCCCCATGATTAGTGCACTGTGATATATGATAGTAATTATTACTTGGCATCGAACGTTTATTTTTTTACTGGACATACCTGTGATTTTTGCACGATTATATCTCTTGATTCTTTAAGTATCTTTGTCCAGAAGACAAACACTTTAAATTTTCTCTCTATCAATTAAGACGTGAAAAAATTAATACCTCAGTGAAAAAGTATTCACTTTTCTGGGCAATCCCTGAAGGATCGCTTTGATCTATGAAAACCAATTCCCTCAAATGCAACTGGCAGACTGAATCAGAACTTTTTGGATTTTAAATACATGACTAAATATGATTCAGCTCTGTACCAAATTATCTAGCAGCTGAAACTCTATAAGCAAAACTGATCAAAAAATTCGTTTCCCTATTCCACGCAAATAATATTGTACTCCAGCAGCAGTACATGACCAAGAATTACACTTAGCATTCTGAATTGATTAGTAATCGTAGAGAAACACAATCAATTGATGATTAGAAATCATAATGTCAGACTAGTTAGCTTACGAGTTGCATGTGTTTGTAGCACATGCTATAATTCAAAAAAAAATACTTATATGCGTGGACAAGGGGGAGGCTATGAACATAGTAGAAGATCTTATCCTTTAGCCATTTTTGGATTTTAAACCCTCGACTGAATACAATTCAACAAGTAACCTTGTACTCTTACAATAGTACAACTAAAAATTATATTAAGCATTATGAACTAATCCTTGTATTAGTAGTTGTTAAAAACACAACCAGCTGTTGTGAGAAACCATAATGCAAGTTTAATTGGTTCAGTCGTAGTGCCTGAAGCACATGTCATAATTCAAACTAATATTCATAAGCTTGGATGAGGGGGAGGTAATGGATCTTATTGAGGTGGTCAAGGTAAACTATTTGGTTTTTCTATATTTGGATTATATGCATTTGTCAGACAATTTTAATTTATCTTGATTTTGCTTTAAACTCTTATAAACCTATGTGGTTTTTATTCATATGTGTATATTTTAGAATTTGTCTGACCTAAACTACAACATGTTGCGATGAGTTTGAGATTTAGGGACCCAAATTCTTTTAAATTCTGGCATGAGCGATTGGGTCATCTTAGGCAACATATGATTTGTCGGATTTCCTTAAATTAAATGTGACATTCAAACCAAATCCGACCAACTGCATATCATAATTTTCCCCCTTTATCTAATACGTGGTGAAGAAGCGAAACATTTCCCATCTGCGTGTTCTTTATTTGCAGTCCATGTTTCTATATCACCACCATAGCGTACCTCTATGGGACCTCGGTGAAGGTACATACATTATTTATGAAACTCCGTCAAAAATTTAGTACATACGGCCCATGTTAGGGGATTAATTTATAATTTGGTACGCTGACTGCATTTTCATTGAAGATCAATTCTCGACATTAGGGGGAGATTAGTGCCTAAAATACAAAATAATATCAAGAAATTCCATTGGTGAAAAAGATCTTCAATATTTATATCCACGTACTAGTCAAACTGAACCAGAAGAGAAAAGAGTGACTAAGCCCCATATTCATGTTGAATATATCATTGATAATTCGGTATGCCAGAAGCATATTGTGCCAGAAGCATATAAAACATGTTAGTGTAAAAGATAAAAGTCCGCGACAAACTAAATTATATATAGAAAGACAGTCACTCCCATAACCTCTGGAAGAGGCTTGTCCTGAAGACGAAATCTCCAGTAAATTGCACGTGCACTTGATAACCATAATACTG
Organism: Asparagus officinalis; assembly: GCF_001876935.1. Lineage (NCBI taxonomy): Eukaryota > Viridiplantae > Streptophyta > Magnoliopsida > Asparagales > Asparagaceae > Asparagus > Asparagus officinalis. The sequence continues at coordinate 1,252,073 of NC_033795.1, read as the reverse complement.
GAGATGTGGAACGGCCAAATCCAAACGTTAAGGGAAATGGCGAGGATTTGGTTGACATAAAATAAGAATTAAAGTGGCCACGAATTTGTGAAAAAGGAGAAATATATAATATAAATATAAAAGTTGTCGACAACATAGTTGCCTCTACATTTGCTCTTACTATCTCCGAAAATAATATGGATCCAGAACCTAAGTCGGTAGTAGAGTGCTTGAAGCATTCGGACTAGGTGAGATGGAAAGTGGCAATTAAGGCTGAGCTGAACTCGCTAAAGTATTTTGAACTTGTAGTTCATATATCCCTGCAGGATATATATATGGGTCTTCGTAAGAAAAATAAATGAAATTGTAAGGTGGTGAGATATAAAGCGAGATTCATAGCTCAATGGGTTCACGCAGAGACCCGACATCGATTTAGATATAAAATTTTCTCCTAATATTAGTGATTGTATTACGTTCCGTAAGTTAATACATATGGCAGAAACTATGAATTTATATATGCAGTATATGTACGTCATGACCACATTTTAATATGAGTCATTAGACGCTAATATTTTTATATGAAAGTCCCTGATGGACTTAAAATTCCTGAATTAAGAGAAAACAAGAATCACAACATGTATAACATTAAATTATAAAGGTCGTTATACGACTTAAAACAGTCGGGTAGAACGTAGTATAACCGACTGAGTAAGTTCCTCATGAAGAGGAGATATGCAAATAATGATGTATGCCCTTGTGTGTTTATAAAGAAATTCGAAAATGACTTCTGTATTATATCAGTCTATATTAATGATATAAATATTATTGGAACGTACAAGGAGCTTACAGAAGCTAGCTCATGCCTAAAGACGGAGTTTGAAATGAAAGACTTGGGAAAAACCAAGTTTTGTCTCGGCCTGCAGATCGAGCATTTTCCCAGAAGGAAATTTTCTTCACCAGTCAACCTATGTGAAAAAGGTTTTGGAAAGATTTTATGTGGATAAATCACATCCACTTGGCACACCAATGGTCGTCCGGTCCCTCGAAATGGATAAAGATCCATTTAGACCCAAAGAAGATAATGAAGAAATGTTAGGGCCAGAAGTTCCCTATCATAGCACCATTGGAGCACTTCTTTATCTCGCAAATTACACCAGGCCTGATATTGCATTTGCGGTGAACTTGCTAGTAAAGTATAGTGCTTATCCTACAAGGAGGCAATGGAATGTCGTTAAACATTTCCTTCGCTATCTTCAAGGTACAAAAGATCTTGGACTATTCTATAAAAGAAACCAAGATACGACATTGGTGGGCTATTAGGACGCTAGCTACATGTCTGATCCCCATAACGCCAGATCTCAGACTGGTTATGTTTTTCTCTGCGGTGGTACTGTCATTTCTTAGAGGTCTGTTAAGCATACCATGATGATTACTTCTTCTAACCACTCAGAGATTATTGCTTTATATAAGGCCTCACGAGAATGTGTATGATTAAGATCGTTGATACGACATATTTGTGGTCTAGCAAAAGATGATATTCCCCCCACTGTCCTTTATGAGGACAATGCAGCTTGTGTTGCACAAATGAGCAGTGGATATGTAAAAGGAACCATGATAAAATTTATTAGCGTCAAAATTCTTTTATCCACATGAGCTCCAAAAGAATGGCGAAATCACCATCGAAAAAGTTCGCTCAAGTGACAATCTTGCAGATTTGTTCACTAAATCTCTGCCTACATCAACTTATGAGAAATATATTCACAATATGCATAGACTTGAAAGACTATCTTCTTCAGGGGGAGCAAATTCTTAAAGAACAATCCTGAAGATTGGGCCCTGAAGGTCTATTATCATAATTTGCCCCTTTTTCGCTAAGTTTTGTCCCATTGGGTTTTTCTTAGCATAGACTCAGAAGATTATCATCATCAGGGGGAGCGAATTTTCAACGCAATCCCGAAGATTATGCCTTGAAGGTCTATAGTTGTACTCTTTTTTCCTTTTGCTAAGTTTTGTCCCACAGGGTTTTCTTAGCTAAAGGTTTTTAATGAGGCAACTAATGCAACACAAGTTTGGATCCCGAAGATTTATAGTTGTACTCTTTTTCCCTTTGCTAAGTTTTGTCCCACAGGGTTTTCTTAGTTAAATGTTTTTAATGAGGTAACTAATGCAACAAGAATCTACTAATGTCGTGTACTCTTTTCCTCGACTAGTTTTTATCCCACTGGGTTTTTCTAGCGAGGTTTTTAACGAGGCATTGACATCATGTAGTAATGTCCAAGGGGGAGTGTTGTGAATACAAATACAATGAATGTGGACATTACTAGAAGAAGACTCTTCACCTACTTGTGACTTTTATTATTCTCTTCCACATCTATATAATGTAATCCATGGAAGACAAAATATATAGAGGAATGAGGAAGAAGAATAAAATGAGAATTACTTTTCTCCCTATTTCTTCTTTTGTCTATTTACATTTACATTTCATGTTTGATACTTTTCTCCCTATTTCTTCTTTTGTCTATTTACATTTACATTTCATGTTTGATTCTTACTTTTGATATGTGATGTATGTAGATTACATTTCATGTTTGATTCTTACTTTTGATATGTGATGTATGTAGATACAACAACGAGATTACAACACAAACATAATACTTGCAAATTTGCCCCCAAATTATTTTACCGACCCACATGTGCAGGCATTAGCGTAACACTTGTACTATTTATACTGATTCAGTATTTTGTTTGGACTATTTTTTTTAATTATCCATACTTGAGAGAGAGAGAGAGAGGGGGGGGGGGGGGTGTTTTATTNAGATTGATTTAAACTCGTTCAAAGTTTCATCAAAAAAGGTAAATTACCAAGGGAAGAACTTATTGTTTTTTTATGATTCTTTCATTTATTACACTAGCTAGTGCTACTCTCTGCTAGAGGGGCACGAGCAGGGCTAGCCCTAAGGGTAGGCCGGAGAGACCTTCGCCTAGAGCCCCCAAAAAACAAGGCCCCCACTATTATCAAATGATTGCATTGTTTCTTCATAATTTATCTGTAAACAGTATGCTAATTTTTTGATGGTATATAACTTTCATCGTGCTTTATTATGCACATGACACTGTTTTTAATGTTGCTTGCACATTATAACTTTTTTATGTGTGATTATAAGCTCCAACTGTAGCGGGACAATGGGCAAATTAACTGCTATGCATGCATGTGTTGACTTTCTATTATATTTTTTCAATCTATCTCTGCAGAACTGTATGCTAATTTTCATTCATGGGTTGTGCTTTATGCAGTGCATCCTAAGTGCATTTCAAATTAAGCTGCTTTACTATATGTATTTGTACTGTTTTGATTTATCTTATGATGATTGGATCTTATAGTGTATGTCAAATAGTTTGTTTTTACTATATGTCTTTGAAAGAAGCTATTCAAAGTTAAAATTGATCAAATCTTACCTTCGATCAACTATGTTAGAAGAAAGATTGAATGACTTAACTATATTGTCAATTGAGGAAAATGTAGTGGAGAAGCTTGATTATACAAGTGTAATTAATGATTTTGCATCTAAAAATGCAAGAAGAGGCTTTATAAAGTGATACTTCTATTGGTTCATTGATTTTGTTTTGGGAATGAGAGTGTTAGAGTGTGATTTGTAGGCCTTTGGCCAAGGTGGGTAGCTTAGGAGAACTACATTGTGTTTGATCCTTGGAATTAGTTATAGCATCCATTGATATATAGGCAAACCCTAAAGTTACATGGGTGCAACACTTTATTTTTTTTAAAAAAAATTTGAATATAGGAGGGCCCTTTTAGGATTTTTGTTCAAGTTTTTGCTTAGGGCCCCCGAATGCTCAGGACCGGTCCTGGGCACGGGTCATCTCCACCCTGACAATTCCTAAAGAGATAACAAATCGAGTTACTTAGGGGCTGTTTGGATGCCTTTAGTAAACTAGAGTATTTATGACACAAAATAAAAAGTTGTTATCCACCTCACCAATTCTCATTCGAGCGTTTACATGGTTTGGTTAGAAATCTTTGTGAATCCTAAAATAATAATATTACATTGTTTTGATAATATAATGTAAACTAGAATATTTATGACACAAAATAGAAAGTGGTTATCCACCTCATCACTTTCCACAAGGTTTTGACTTTTTTATTATTTTTTGGACACATTTATGACATTGTGTCAGCTTTCCAACAAAATCACTCCTAAGGGCCCGTTTTATAGTATAATATAAGCTTTTCATGTAAAAGAGAATTTAATCAAACAATGTAAAGTGATGAAATCTGACATTGAGACCCACTTTTTTACATTTTTCATCCTTTTACATGGTAAAAACATACAACCAAAATGCCACTTAAGCATATTGAATTTCCAATTTGACCGTCGAGCCGACAATATCAAAGTGCGGTATTTTCTTGAAATTTTTTTATGAGAAATCAGAGATGACCCACTTGCATTTATTGCAGTACAAAAATAGTTTGGAATTTTGAGTTTGGTTTTCACTACCCCTCTTCATATATTACCTCTAAATTAAAACCTACTAATCATGACTAATCACCAACAAAACATTTTTAAAAAAAATCTGTCCAATAAACTCCCCACAAAATTCTATACCATTACACGCAGACCAGAAACCAAATAAAAAAGACATCATTTCGTTCCTATATATAACGGCCCAGTTCCTGATCGTACATACAACATGAATCCGAAGTTGAATATCGAACCCTGGGCATGGAAGAATTCATGCAGAGCTTCCTTCAGTTCCAAATATCTCATCTCATAAAAACACGAAGATTCAAAGTCTCAGGAAAACATTAAAGCTACGGAAGAATTCATTATTTTCATTATGATATAAATATATATATCCTCCCTCTCATTGGTTACATGCATGATAGCAACAACTTGATTGACATAGAACAATTTAATTACCCTGGGCACGGAGGGCAAGTGGGCCCCCCGCTGCAATCATGGGACATGTAGCATTTAGCATGTAGGGTTATACATATTGAATTCCCGAATCGACCGTCCCCCATGCCGCAGGAATCATTAGGCAGACAACAAGGAATTATTAATTTGCTGCCATTTTTGAAGTCCATCAATGAGGAATTCAAGCTTGGTGATGCCTCGTTGTTCTTCAACTCAATATCACGACCTGTCAAGAACATAAACTGTTAAAAAAAAATTTATGAAATAATTTGAGGGAGGAAGTCTGATGAATTCGAGGGCTTGCTGTCCAAACATCAAGTTCTAGAGGCTTCTGTGCTAAATATGAGATTTGGGCTGGGGTCCAATATCCCAACACCCAACTATTTAATGCCAAAGAGTTATGTTACAAATGTCAAAGAAATGGGGGGGAAAAAACTTTTAATTCGTTAAAAAGCAGCAAAGAAATAGGTGAAGTGAGGAAATAGGTGAGTTGAGGAAGGGTTGAGCCTTTGTGCTCCAAACTAACTCTCTCGTTCTTCTCCATACATAAACAAAAGTCAAATTTTTTTTTAAAGTTTCCTTTTTCAAAGAATTGCGAACAACATGGTTTTCTCCAAATAACTTTAAAATTTGCATGCTATATTTGCGAGACTGAGTAAATTCGACCGCAAGAATAAATCGGGCTCACCTTGATTAAGGGCATAGAGGCTTGCAAGAACTATGAATAGAAGAGCCAAGCATGTCTTCTTCATTTTGGTTACTGGATATTGCATCAAAGCAGACCACCTAACCTTTTTATAGCCGTCGACACTAACGCCTACTGGATATTAGCAATAATGTACTGAATAATCATTTGAGATCTTTCTAGGATCATGTTTTCTGCTTGCACTTAATCTATATTTTAGATTCAATTGATTTAGACAATATAAGGTCAATAGTCACTATTACAAAAGTAATATATGTATGCACTTATTTTATGACATAGGTAAATGTGTCATTTTATTTACAAAGGATTAAACAATAATGACACAAATAAAAAGTATAGCAAATCACGACACATGTTTGTGTCATTAGATATACAATTAAATATAATTAAAAAAGACTAAATAGTCCAACACGGATTGTGAGAGGATCTATTAATATGCTTAAATAATAAATCTTAGATTTTACTTATGATGATGATTAAACATTTATGATAGTGTATAAGCTTAAAAAAAACTCCCCAGTGAAGTGTGCTTTGGTGAGAGTAATAATTCTAAAATGGGTGACCTTCTAGGGAATAATAGTATTGAATAATGACGCTCTTTATATTTTTATGATCTAGACAGAAGTATGCATCACAACTCTTCACATATTTATGTGTCACAAGTTTTACGACATATGTATACGTCACCTTTCTTGACATATATGTGATGTGAGATTTGTGACACATTTTCACATGTGTAGAAAGACGCTCTCCACACATACTTTAACCACACTTCTAATATGTATCGCGTTTTATTTGTGCGATACATAAATGTGTCGCATAGAGATCAAAAATATATCATAATTTATAACTTTTGTTATAGTAAGTAATTAATCAAATTTAAAGCGTGCACAACAAAAAATCACAAAAATGTAAAGTGTAGTTTACTTTATATACCTAAAAGGACAATCGAACAATAGTAACGGCTAAATGAATAATCATTGATCACTTACTATCTTTTTTTGAGTATACCGTGGATGATTCACTCAATCTACATATCAGATTTAGTCAGTTTGACCTTGACTAGTAAATATATGATGATATGCAACCAAATTAACTAGAATAAAATGATTCTCTACAAACTTTTAGAAGATTTTATAAAATATAATGTTGAACATGTCGCTTAAATTCTAAACTAATCTAGCCCTTTTCTCTTCCTCTATAATATCAATTATCTCATTTGCACACAAAAAAATAAAAAAAAAAATACACGCGTTCTTATCAGAGCCCAATTTTGCCACACCGACTTTAGTATGCCAACCTTTGTTATTTTACGCTTTATTATTTTACAATTCGCTTTCTTTGGGCCAGGCCGCCTTTAGTGTTTTTACACTCATTCATATCATAGCTGCTAATATAGCTCAATTCACTCTTTTGTGGACAGGTGCCTCCAGTAGCAAAAGAGCTTCCATTTTGCACAGCGCTGCAGTTGAGCTGGGTCTTAATCAGCGGGCCAAATCCGGTCCGAAGGACAATATGAGAGAGAATTTTCCCAGCTAATCCTAATGCTTTCAAGTGGTGGCTTCTCCAGATCTTTTGCTTTTGGTTACTTTTGGTCCGATCTTTTGAAATAACTTAACTAAACCCCCATATTTCCCCTGTTGTGGCTTTCATTTTGTTTTGTTTTCCTCTCTAGGAGGTTAGGAGTCAGTGGAGAAATTTTCTGGTTGGTGACGACAAGGTCCGCTCCCATTCGAAAATTTCTTCTCTTGGCTCATTTTCTTCCTCTTTAAGTGTTCGTTTGTATATATTTACCACAGTTTTGGTTCTATATGTAGGATCGCTGCAATGACACTCAAACACTAGAAGGGGGGGTTGAATAGTATTTATGAAATCTAATGCGGAAACTTTAAATTTCAATAAAATAATATCACAAAGAGTAAGAAAGATCAAACCAATGTGTAGATGTAGGCTGTCTAAAAATCACAATAAATAGTCGATCCCTATCAAGCCCTGATAAGGGAAGTTACAATCAGATGACTTTCTAATCACTGCATCCGCAACTCTGCCACCGCTATAGACACGGCCTCATCTCCGAGAAATAAAAGGTTGGACTTAGCTGGTGAGTTGCTGGGTAGAGAGCTATGGGCAAATATTCGTCCAGAAGACACTATGGATGTTGATTCCCCGTCAAGCTCCAACAATGAGAGATACAATCAAATAGCTTTCACGCCGACAATCGAAAACAGCAAATAGAAGGCTTTTCACACAGATCGAGAAGAGTTACAATTTGACGACACTTCCGACAGTTGATGAAAAGTCTGTTCAGTGGCCTTCACAACCAACAGTGAGAGTTACAATCTGACGACTCTCATATCCTATAACAGGCAAAGATCAATAAACAAATAGCCTTTGCAATGTTATAATGGACGAGGTTACAAGTCAACAACCTCTCTCAAACGCAGAAAGTCACTCCTGCGTTTCTCAAATCTAAAACGCACACAATCTGTGCGTTCCTCAGCAAACATTGAACTCTGTAACGCAGAGTTAAATCACGAAACGCACCCATAACGTGCGTTCTTCAACAAACTCAGCAGAGTCCCGAACTCTGAACACAGAGTTGAACTTCAACGCACCAGCGATCCGTGCGTTTCCAATTCCAGAACGCACGCGGCCTGTGCGTCTCAAATCTCTAACAGAGATTTAACTCTGCGTCTCAATCCTTGGACGCAGAGTTAAGGCCCAGAACGCCAATTGAGGCATTTTGACTTGTTCAAACGCAAGCTGAACGGCCTCATAACCGTTTATCCCACGTTCTGAGGGATCTTCGCCCACTCAGGAGCAGATTTAGGGGTTGGTTACACCCCTAATCCCCCTATAAATAACCGACTTACTCAACTGAGTAAGGGGTTGGTTGATTGATCGGTTTCTAGTAGGAAAACCGCATAAGGTTAAGGTGAGCTGGCATCAAAACCACCCAAGGTTAACAAACCTCAGCAGTTCAACAACAAGAAGGAAGAGATCTTGGGGAGATCAAAGAACTGATCAACGATCAGTTAATCAAATCCCGAAAGATCCTTTCATCAAGGGTATCAATCACTTGGCAATTAACCGAATCTTCGGTTCCAACAACTCTGCTACAGAGTTTCAACTCGTTCTGAGTTATTAAACTCGTTAAGAGTTCGTGATTAAGTTTGCAACCCAACTTAATCACATCAAACCAGACATTCGGTTTTCAACAACTCTTGGCAGAGTTTTTTTTAACTCGTTCAGAGTTCCTTACGCTCGTCAAGAGTTCTAAACCGAAGTCATCAAGTAATTCAATCGGTTTCGTGAGATAGGACGGTCGGATCGTCAACGGAGAGCAAGTTCGACGCGATCAATCGAAGGAGGCACTCTACCGCTACCAAGAAGAACCCAGTTTTAAACAAAGGGGAGAATCAAATTCATTCTCCTCTCTTTTGTAATCGGAATCCAAATTGTAATTGATTTTGAGAGAAATACAAGTCAAAATTTTCTTTCATTGTCTTTTTACATCAAATTTCCAACAAACAGTAGACAATCACAGAAAATTGCATACGCAAACACAAGGATTTATACTGGTTCGGTCCTCCAGACCTACATCCAGTCCCCATGCCTCGCTTGAGATTTCTCCACTATTTCCACTTGCAAAACCGCAAGCACTTGCAACCCGCAAGCAAACCGTACAACCTTGACAATCTTCAATTGCCAATGCCACAACAATATCTTCTTTCAAGAGATTATCAAACTGAAACAAAATGGTACAACTCTTTCTCTTCCTATAAGTCTTGATGTGTAGATGTGAGTGACTTACAATAGGCTATAGGAATGGTTTTTGTTCTAGAGTAATGGAGTTTTAATCAAGAACAAAACTAAAATTTTCATGCAGTTTTTCTCTTCAAAATGATCTTAAGAAGTCAAGAAAAAGTCAAGTTTATGTAAAGGAACTGATAGATCAAAATTTAGAACTTAACACCTATTTATAGGTATAATTTTCGTTCAAAAATATTCAAAAATAACTGCCAAAAACGTTCATAAAACGTTCATATTCATTTGAAAAATATAGATGTTGGAAGCACTGTCTGGTCGACCAGATTGAGGCCTGGTCGACCAGAAAGGCTTTCTGGAAAATTTCCTGGTCGAATCTAGAGCCTCTGGTCGACCAGGTCCATATTTGGTCGACCAGACAGAGATTTTTCTGAATCTCTGTTTCTGGTTGTTATATCTGGTCGACCAGACATTTCTTTGGTCGGCCAGAAACTATGTTATACATATTTTCAATAGTTTAAAATGTTATTCATTCGTTGATTAGACTTAGGATTATACTTAGAATATTTTCTATGATTTTCTAAGTGATTAGTGAGTTGTGTGTGTGATCAAGGCTTGTACAAAGATTCTAAAAGAAAAGACAAAATTACATCACTCTTGTAAAGTATATTTTCTTCTTGAAGCGCGAAGTGACTTGATTAACTTCATCTTTTTGATCTTTGAAATCTTGTCTTTGATATAGCCTTAATATCTTGATTGTTGCTTTGAGATGTATATCTTGAATCTGCAGTAAAATATGTTAGATAAACAATGATTTGTTATCATCAAAATACAAAAGATATTGTAACATCAACCATGTTCCCAACAATCTTCCCCTTTTTGATGATGACAAATAATATTGAAAATTTTTAATAACATACTTACTCCCCCTGCAACAATGCATACATGTTAATTTAACACACAAAAAAAATAGCACTTATTAGTAATCCTAATATTGTATAACAATATTTTAATATTGCAATAGTTGTCAATATTTCAATATTCAATAATTTAATATATCTCCCACTTTGTCATTAAAAAAAAGGAGAATAGAAAGGGAGATAATAAATAATGAAACAATTAATATAAAACTTCTGGTTCAACCCTAGTATTTTGTTTATATAAATATTTTTCTTTCTAAAACCGTTGAACAATAAAATTATCATGTCATTTTCAAACACTATTTTATAGTTTTTATCGCATAATTGACTTATATTAAGCAAATTATACTTTAAATTATCAACTAATAACACACTATCAATAAGAGTTTTAAAGTTTATACCAACCGTTCCAATTCCTACCACTTGACCCTTGTTGTTGTCACCGAAGGTAACAGTTCCTCCATCTTTAAATTGTATGGAAGAAAATAAGTCCTTGTTCCCGGTCATGTGCTTGGAACAGCCACTATCTAAAATCCATGTTTCCCTTTTATTAGGTACCTGCAAAATAAAAGAAATATGTTTTGGTACCCTTTAACTTTTGGGTCCATGAGATTAGCATTTAGGAAACCAAACCCAATAAGAATTTGGTTTACCTACATTGTATGAAAGATAGTTTTTAGAATCACAAATATCCTTTTTGTAATTTGATAAGTATATCTTTCTATCACTTAAACATGCATTTTTAGGAACCCAAATGTAGTTGGATTTTAAAATATTCTTACATGCAACTTTCTTCATATGCATTTTTCTATCATTATGTGAAAATACCTTAGAACTAGCATGCATAGATGTATCACTATGTGCATGATAATTACTTTTCACAAATTTAGAATATAAATAAGCATAATTTTTCTTTTGCATAGAAGAGTATGTTTTCTCATTACTAGAGTTAGAAACATATCCTAATTCTTGTTTACTCGTAACAGGTAATTGATAAGAAAGTAGATTATCTAGATTCTCTTTTCCTTTGTTAAATTTACCTACATTCATTAATATAGTTTCATATTTGGTTTTAAGACTTTTAACATTATCATCCAAATTTGAAATACGGACTTTAAAGAAATCATATACTTTTTTAAGAAGTTGATTATGACTAGATAACTTGTAATTTTCAGAAAATAACTCTTTATTCTTCTCTTTAAGATCTTCTATTTGTGAAGCATAAGGAGAGACTAAAGTGTTATTCAAATTTTCATTTTCATTTTTTAATATTTTAAAAGAAGAATTTAGTTGCTTGTATTTCAAAAATAATTCGTTAAATGCGTCAAGTAACTCATCATGATTACTTACTTGATCATCATCAGATTCATTTGCCATAAAGCACATATTCGCTTGATGATCTTCTTTTTCCTCTTCTTCATCTGACGATGACTGGTCACTATCATCCCATGTTATTGACAAAGCCTTCTTCTTTTTGTTCTTCACTTGTTCATTCTTGTTCTTTGTGAACCCGTTGAAATTGTTAGAAGACTTCGACTTTAACTTTTGTTGTAGGGGACAATCTTTCTTGTAGTGTCCTGGCTTATTACAACCAAAACAAGTAACTTTGTTAGTATCTTTAAATTTACTAGAAGAGAACTTACCTTTCTTCAAGAATTTTCTGAATTTGCGTGTGATTATTTCAAACTCTTCTTCGTCATCGGAATCCTCATCATCAGTAGATGCTTAGAAAGCAAGAACCTTCTTGTTCTTATCTTCATTATCTTTTTTCCGATTTTCAAGTTGCACCTCGTATGCCATCAAATTCCCTATCAAATTTTCTACTGTCAATGTGGAGAGGTCGTTGGCTTCCACTATTGCGGTAGTCTTCTTTTCCCAATCCGAAGTAAGAGCCCGGAGGATTTTCCTAACCATCTCCACTTGTGTATAGTCCTTTCCTAACGCAATTAGGGAGTTGATGATGTCGGTGAACCTTGTGAACATTTCACCAATTGTCTCGTTGTCTTTCATCTTGAACATTTCAAACCTGTGCACTAAAACAGAAATTTTTGAGTCTTTAACCTTAGAAGTTCCTTCGTGGGTTACCTCAAGTGTGTGCCAGATTTGATGTGCAGTGTTGGAAGTAGACACGCGGTTGAATTCATTCTTATCCATTGCGCAAAACAATGCATTCATTGCCTTGGCGTCAAGATTCGCATTTGTCCTTTCCACCAATGTCCATTCAGAATATGGAGTAGTAGGCTTGTTGTAATCAGACTCCACTATGTTCCAGAGATCAAATCCTATCGATTGAAGGTAGATCTTCATCCTACACTTCCAGTAGTTGTAGTTGGAACCATCGAAAAGTGGTGGTCTTTGAGTAGAATGTCCTTCCTTGAACTGTGATGTAGATGATGTAGCCATTGATATCCTTGATTAACCTGCTCTGATACCAATTGTAGGATCGCTGCAATGGCACTCAAACACTAGAAGGGGGGGTTAAGGATTTATACTGGTTCAGTCCTCCAGACCTACATCCAGTCCCCAAGCCTCGCTTGAGATTTCTCCACTATTTCCACTTGCAAAACCGCAAGCACTTGCAACCCGCAAGCAAACCGTACAACTTTGACAATCTTCAATTGCCAATGCCACAACAATCTCTTCTTTCAAGAGATTATCAAACTGAAACAAAATGGTACAACTCTTTCTCTTCCTATAAGCATTGATGTGTAGATGTGAGTGACTTACAATAGGCTATAGGAATGGTTTTTGTTCTAGAGTAATGGAGTTTTAATCAAGAACAAAACTGAAATTTTCATGCAGTTTTTCTCTTCAAAATGATCTTAAGAAGTCAAGAAAAACTCAAGTTTATGTAAAGGAATTGATGGATCAAATTTCAAAACTTAACACCTATTTATAGGTATAATTTTCGTTCAAAAATATTCAAAAATAACTGCCAAAAACGTTCACAAAACGTTCATATTCATTTGAAAAATATAACTGTTGGAAGCACTGTCTGGTCAACCAGATTGAGGCCTGGTCGACCCGAAAGGCTTTCTGGAAAATTTCCTGGTTGAATCTGGAGCCTCTGGTCGACCAGGTCCATATCTGGTCGACCAGACAGAGTTTTTTCTGACTCTGTTTCTGGTTCAGTTATATCTGGTCGACCAGATATTTCTTTGGTCGGCCAGAAACTATATTATACATATTTTCAATAGTTTAAAATGTTATTCATTCGTTGATTAGACTTAGGATTATACTTAGAATATTTTCTATGATTTTCTAAGTGATTAGTGTGTTGTGTGTGTGATCAAGGCTTGTACAAAGATTCTAAAAGAAAAGATAAAATTACATCACTCTTGTAAAGTATATTTTCTTCTTAAAGTGCGAAGTGACTTGATTAACTTCATCTTTTTGATCTTTAAAATCTTGTCTTTGATATAGCCTTAATATCTTGATTGTTGCTTTGAGATGTATATCTTGAATCTGCAGTAAAATATGTTAGATAAACAATGATTTGTTATCATCAAAATACAAGAGATATTGTAACATCAACCATGTTCCCAACACTATAGTTATATAAATATATGAGCAGGGGTTCTCACCCTACTTCTTCCTTTCAAAAAAAAAAACACCACAGGCATGGGCAGAAAACTTAAATAGCTAGTTTCATAATTTCATTCATGATATGACAAATTACCCAGGATAAGCTAATATCAATCACACGAGAGCACGAAAAATATCAAGAACACACGAACACAAACATATACGTGGTTCGGCTTGCAGCCTACGTCCACGGGCAAAGGAGGAGAACAGCAGGGATTGAACCTACGAATTTGCCAATTATGAGTTGGGCGCTTTAACCATTCAGCCATGGATGCTTAACAGGGCTCGTCGTACATCGTGAATAACCAAATTCCAATTGAAATGAAATCTTTAGGAGGAATCAATGAAAATCTTTAGGAGGAATCAATGAAACGACATCAATTCAAATCCTGGATCTTCGAATTGAGAGAGATATTGAGAGAGATTAAGAATTCTCACTATTTCTTAGATTCATGGATCAAATTCGATTCAGTGGGATCTTTCACTCCCATTTTTTTCCACCAAGAACGTTTTATGAAACTCTTTGACCCCCGAATTTGGAGTATCCTACTTTCACGTGATTCACAGGGTTCAACAAGCAATCGATATTTCACGATCAAAGGTGTAGTACTGCTTGTAGTAGCGGTCCTTATATCTCGTATTAACAATCGAAAGATGGTCGAAAGAAAAAATCTCTATTTGCTTTTGACTTGATTGACCCAAAAACTTCAAAAATTAAGCTTAACCCCAACATATTTGGGATGTCCACGAAACCCCCAAAATGTTTGAAAATCTTCACTTAATCCCCACAAATAGTGTCAGATGAACTGATAAGAAGACCAATTTTCAAATTGAAAATCTAATTATTAAAGTGATAACTCCAATTAAATTTTAATTGAATTTAATTCTAGATTAATACAAATTAGATGCATAACACCATTGCTAAGAGGATGGGCATAAATTAATCTGCGACGCCCAACTTTTAAAGTAAAAAAAAAGTCCAAAAATAGGAAAAGAAGAAATTATGTGGGCAGGCCTAGAAAATGCTGTAGGCTGTCTAAAAAAAAAGATAACTAATTCCCTATTAAACACCGATGAAGGAAGTTACAATCTGACGACTTCCAGAAGGCCATCTTTAGCAACACTCTGACAGAAAGAGATTACAAATCGACGATCTCTTCAAACCAAGACGTGGAAGTCCTCCCTGCGTACCATCATTAAGACACAACGCCAATTCAATCACATACCGCGGCAAACACAAATGCAGCTTCTTATGTGAGATGATTGATCTTGATGGCTACGACAACAACATGACTAATATTATATTAGTAACTATTAGAGATGCTGATGAGCAGTGTAATGATATTCGACACACTGAGGAGTGGAGATCGTGACCTGCAGTTGATAGAGCGTTATTGAGATGCCTCAATTGTTACAAATGGCCTGAACAAGACCTTCTCTACTGGTCATTAGTGTCATCCATATATAAAGACAGAGAAACCTGAACGCAGCTTCAACAAACAGCTCGAACGCAGCATCATCGCTGCCCAACACAGCTCATCATCGCTGCCCAACGCAGCTCATCATCGTTGCCCAACGCAGCTCATCATCGCTGCCCAACACAGCTCATTGTAGGCAATAAAAATTGCCTTTAAATCCTTATCAGAGAAGTTCAGAACAAAACTGCTAAAACCTCACCCAAAATAGCAAAAAAGGGGAAAACGCAGATATCTCCCAAACCGTAAGGAATTTGGCGAAACGGAGGAAGCGAAATTCGCCTGCAGTCCCAAATCCGCCTACAGACCCAAGTCTGCCTGCTCGCCTGCAGCTCGAAATTCGCCTGCACGATCAAGTTCGCCTGCAGACCCAAGTCTGCCTGCTCGCCTGCAGCCCGAAATTCGCCTGCACGATCAAGTTCGCCTGCAGACCCAAGTCTGCCTGCTGTTCCGAGTTTTCCTGCAGACCCAGCTCGCCCCGCAGACCCAAGCTGCAGACTCGTCAGCTCGCTGTCAACTGCCCACTTGGAGTATGAGAACAGTTACATCAGTGGTCAAATCCCACAAATCAAGGGAGATGGCACAGTACTCCAAGACCGTCAAGTGCCCGCTCACAGTACGAATGACTGGGCAGGTGTCAAGTCGACCTGAACATTCATAAATGCAGCTCACCTCGGCTGTCTGAGTCAAGGGCCGAATCCGCCAGCATTCGGCGAAGCTGTCCAAGCCCACTCGAACACCAGGAACATGTTTTCCCACCTCTCTTGGCCTGAAGAGAGAAGACACGGTACTCTAGGCCCGCCGAATAGCCGCCCACAGTACAAGTGAGCAGACATGTGCCAAATCAACCTGCACCCTCATAAATGCAGCTCACCTCGGTTGTCCAAGCGAAGGGTGAAAGCCACCGGCGCTCGGTGGTTGGTCAGATCCATTCGAGTACCTGACAGCCGTTGTCACACATACGAGGATAGACCTTCCCATTCCTATGTGATATGACATAAAGCACAATCCATCGAATGACCATTCATATTGCTAGGGCGGCAGGCTCTCTCACCTCCATCAGTGGTCAAATCCCACGAATCAAGGGATAGCCCATGCCATCCCTTGCCTGTTAAAACCCATCTTCAGCAGCATGAAGAGGGGGATTGGCTGTTGCATATTCTACTGGCTAATCTCCCAAAGGTTGAACGTGGACCTTTGCCAAAGGCTCCCTCATTAGAGAGCAGAAGCTCCGGCAGCATCTGAAGGTGCGTTCTGCAGCGATATTGAGTTGCGTTCTGGCCTAAATTCTGTGTTTGAACGCAGCATCTGAAGGTGCGTTCTGCAGCGATATTGAGTTGCGTTCTTCGATGTTTGAAGGTGTGTTTGGCAGTAGTGTAGAACTGCGTTCGACGTCGGTTGGAGCTGCGTTCGACAGCGATGATGAGTGTAGGTGTAAATTTTGATCTCCCGAAAACAGGGAACTTCGTTTGTATTGATAAGAACAGCTTATTACAAATTAATAAATCAAATGTTTACAACAGAAGCGGAGGGAAGGCCCTCCTTGTTTAACGTGGATTCCTCGGTAGCGATAGGACGCCTCGCTCGGTGCTCGTGCCGAGTCTGCTTCCCTTGGACGCCTCGGGAAGGCCCTCCTTGCAGGAAATTCCGTCGCTAAAAGTTTTATATTATTTTATTACAAAATACTGCCGACGACTTAGTCGTCGCTAATATTCCGTCGCTAAAATTTAGCGACGGAAATTCCGTCGCTAAAATTTAGCGACGGAAATTCCGTCGCTAAAACCTCAATTAGGGACCCTTAATGTAGCGTCGACATTTTAGCGACGGAATGTGTTTTTTTCCGTCGCTAAAAATTTTAGCGACGGAAAATGGACTTTTAGCGACGGAAAATTCCGTCGCTAAAAGTTGAAAATCCAGCAGTGGACAAAGTTCTGACCTGTTCAAACACGATCCAGGCAGTTGCGAAAACCGCTCTTCACCCACGATTTGAGGAATAGCTTACGTGGGTTGTTACACTCGATCAATGGGGTAACTAAGCCCCTATTTAGGAGCGGATTATGGGGGCAGTTACACCCCTAATCCCCCTATAAATATCAACAAACTCAACAGAGTTAAGGATCTATTTTTTTGGATTGCGGAGATCAGATTTCCTGGAGAGGATCTTAGAGAGAGAGTTGAAGAATTAACTCTTTACACAGTCTGGGGAATCAACATCCATTGAGGGATCTAGACGTTAGATACTTGGCTTATTAACCGAATCATTTTCGGTTCAAACAACTCTTTTTATCAGAGTTTGTTATTCGTTCTGAACTACAATATTCGTCAAGAATTATCAGCAAGATCAAACCGTTGTTCCAGTGAGTATAGATATTCGGATCGTCAACGAGAAGCAAACTCGACGCGAGCATTCGAGGGAGACATCTCATCTCCACCGTGAAGAACCCAGAATTAAACAAAGGAGAGAATCCAGATTATTCTCTTCTCTTTTGTAATCAGGAATTCAAATTGTAATCGAGAGTAGAGAGAATTGTAATCATTCTTTTTCTAAACAGTTAGAGAGAATAAAGTCAAAACGCAATTCTTTTATTCATTTTCTTAATACAAAATTTCCGACAAACAAATGCAAATAACAGCTAAGGCACAGTCAAATGGTCCCTTTCAGCAAGCCCAGCTAAAATAAGGAAAATGGTCGTTGTTCACACAGAAAGGAGAAATTATGTGGGTTGGTGGTAGCCATAGAAATTATGACAATGCTAAAAAAAAGAGAGAAACTAAAAAAGAAAGCAGCAACAACATAGCCCATTAAATTTATATACAATAAACTGTTAACCATCCGAAAAAAATGCAACCCATTAGAATAGTTTCATAACTTCCGAATTCAAACCTATAATTAGTCACAAGTTAATTGAATCTGCAGCAACGATTCACTAAATTTATGTACAATAATTCCCATAGAATCCTTTCTACTTGATGATCGCGGTGAATGTCCAAAAATCCTTTAGAAGGTTTTATATATTAAACATATCATTTAGAATTCGGGGTTGAAATATTGAACTCTCTGTCTCTAAAGTTCTAAAACTCACCTTCGCCTAGTTTTATTACATAAGCCCTTACGTCTTTGTAGGCTGTCTAAAAATCACAATAGATAGCTGATCCAAATAAGCTCCGGCAATGGAGGTCACAATCAGATGACTTCCCAATCACTGCATCCGTAACTCCACAATCGCCACAAACACGACCTCACTTCTGAAATGATTGATCTTGATGGCTGCGACAACAGCATGAATAGTATTATTAGCAACTATTGGAGATGCTGATGAGCAGTGTAATGATTTTAGAAAGAAAAGGTTGGACTTAGGTGGTGAGTTGCTTGGTAGAGAGCTGTGGGCAAATATTCGTCTTAAAGACACTATGGATGATGATTCCCGTCAAGCTCTCACAATGAAAGCTACAATCAAATAGCTTTCAGATCGACAATCGAAAGCGGCAGATAGATGACTTTTCACATAGATCGAGAAGAGTTACAATTCAACGACACTTCCGACAACTGATGAAAACTCTAGAGTTACAATTCAACGACACTTCCGACAACTGATGAAAACTCTATTCAGCAGTCTTCACAATCTACAGTGGAAGTTACAATATGACGACTTTCAGACAACTGATGAAAACTCTATTCAGCAGTCTTCACAATCTACAGTGGAAGTTACAATATGACGACTTTCACACTCCACGACAGCTAAAGCCAAGATTACTGAACAACGGTCCTTGCAATGCACCACAGAAGAAGCTACAAGTCAAATAGCTCATTCTAAAACGCGGATGTCATCCCCGCGTCACCACTTTGGAAATGAAGGCGACCCCCCGCGTCGCCAAGCCACAATCCAAATGCAGGCGACCATCGCGTTCGTAGAGGTCCAACCAACACCGACCCCCGCGTTTCCAAGCAGGCAACAAACCAAAACACGAGCGACCCTCGCGTTCAATGGTGTTCAGCTAACACCCAACCTCGCGTCTCAATCCTAAGAAGCGAAGTTGGGTTCTGAACGCCAGAATGGGCGTTTGACTTGTTCAAACATGAGTCGAACGGTTTCAAAACCGTTTATCCCACGTTCTGAGGGATTTTCGCCCACGTAGGAGCGGATATAGGGGTCAGTTACAACCTCCTATCCCCCTATAAAAGCTCAACGAACCCAACAGAGTAGAGGGTTGGATTTTTGACATCTGAACCGTATAGGTTGGAGGAAAAAGATCTAAACCGTATAGGTTGAAGATTCAGCAGCAGCGTAATCCTTGGAGATAGGATTTTTGAATCACACTCAGAAGATCAAATCTGAGGGGATTCGTCAACAACGGAATAACAGCTTGATCATTAACCGAATTTTCGGTTCCAACAACTCTATTCACAGAGTTCAAACTCGTTCAGAGTTCTTAAAAACTCATTCAGAGTTAAACACCAAACTTTCCACAGAAGTTCATTGTTCCCACGAGAGAAGACAGTCGGATCGTCAACGGAGAGCAAATTCAACACGAGCAATTGAAGGAGGCATTCCATCGCTACCGGGAAGAACCCAGTTTTAAACAAAGGGGAAAACCAAATTCGTTTTCCTCTCTTTTGTAATCAAGTTGTAATAGAGATCAAAGGAATCAAAGTCAAATTTCCTTTATTCTCTTCTTTGCAATTTTCCCTAAGATGGCGACTCCGCTGGGGACTAGCTTTTCCGACGAGGAAGTGGTGGCGCAGTCCGATGTCCACCTCATGGGAACAACAGTAGAAACTCTCGTTGTGGAGTTTGATCAAGCAAAATACGAGGAAGTCCTGTCCTCAGGATCGCTTAGCCCCAAGGCTAAGCACGATGTCCGCGAGACCTCCAAGAAGGTCAATTCTGTTGTCGAAGGGCCGAAGAAAGCCCTCTCCTTCGGCCAAGAACTCAAACTGGCTCTGCTGGCGGAAGATCCCACATCCGCGTCAACAAGACGTTCTTCGGGCCACAAACGGCCTTTGGAGGAAACAGGCCCTGTGAACGTCAGCGACGTTGCTGCTAAGGCTTTGAAACAAGCCAAAAAGAACGCCGCTCGCCGACGGAGAAGATCCATACGACGAGCGCACTTACGTGAGAGCCGAATGTTGACCCAACGCGAGGATCGTGTTTCTGAGAATCCAACCGAGCCTAGCGTTCCCAAAGAAGAACGCTCACTGCGTGGCAACGAGCCCAACTATGAGCCTCGGCTTATACAGCTGAAACGCGACCCTGAATGGCGTGTTGTTACTTCAAAACGCAGCCCTCAGAGCGGAGCTTCCAAAACCAAACGCGACCCCCAGGGGCGCGTTCCAACAGAACATGACTCTAAAGAGTCTGTTTCACCACTCAAACGCGACCCTCAGGGGAGCGTTCAACTTAAACGCGACCCTCAGGGGAGCGTTCAACATAAACGCGACCCTCAGGGGAGCGTTCAACTCAAACGCGACCCTCAGGGGAGCGTTCAACTCAAACGCAACCCTCAGGGGAGCGTTCAATCTAAACGCGACCCTCAGGGGCGCGTTCAACCAAAACTTGGCTCTCAGAGTTCAGGTTCATCATTTAAACGCAGGCCTCGGCCTAGTGTTTCCAATCCTAACGCGACCCTCGCGTTACTTCTCAAGAACGCGATCTTCAAGAGGTCCGTCAGGTTCAAAAAAGTCAGTGTGGTTTCAAAATCCATGTTCGACAAGAACCAATCTCACCTACCCAAGGGCAGGGGGTTCCATCTCCACCTCCAAGCCCGGGGAAGGTTTCCTCCCAAGTTCCTGATCTGCGGGAATTGTTGTCGAGAGGAAAATCAACAGCACAAGCAGCTCACTCATGTCAGTGTGAGAGGCTTATCTCGGCGGTTCTGTCAGAATGCCCTTGTTGTGCATCCGCACCTCGGCAGTCCGTATTCGATAGATTGACGAACGTCGTTAGGCCTGCCAAACGACAATGCCGCTATAGAAAAAAGACAGCTGAAGCGGAATACCCTCAGGTCACTATCAATATGATCGGCCGAGGGAAAGCTTCGCATACTGACTCTGATGAGTCGCAAGAGAGTCATCCGCCAACTGTCCGAGAAATTTGTGATCAGTGAGCTATTCGCCCGGTTGACTATCAAAAGTTAGCCAAAGGCATTACAACAAGTTATGAACATTCGGCAATAGCCGAATCTCAATCTTCAAGCTCTGTCGGAGCACGGGAGGTCTCCGCTTACACGACAGGGAACCATGAAGACATAGCCAAAAGAGTGGACGAACATCATGTCATGCTCCAGGCACAGCAGGAGACACTTCTATAGTTAAAGGATATGTTGGCTCAGCTTCTTGCTGAAAAAGGCCACAAACCTGAGTCTTCCCGGAGAACAACTTCGAAGGGAAAACAAAAAGTGCACGAACATTCAGATCGTGAGACTCACAACCTGGGATCCTCTTCTGAAGGTGAGAAGGAGATGGAGAAAGAACTGCACCCTCAATCTACCAAGGTGGATGAGCTGGAGGCTCGCCTTAACGCAATCGCCAACCGAAGCGAGCTCCGCAAAGAAGGGGTAGTGCGGCCTTACCCTGCTGAGTGGGATACAGTTCCCTACCCATCGAAGTTCAAGGCTCCTACCTCGCAACCGTTCGATGGTACAGGATTGCCGAATCAGCACATTTACTACTTCAAGTCCCAAACGGGGGATGTGGTAGCAAACGACGCCATCCTGACCAGGCTATTCATCGGTACCCTTAAAGGTGTCGCTTTCGAATGGTTCATGAAATTGCCTGCCGGATCTATCCAGAAGTGGGTAAACCTGGAAAGGCTATTCTTGGCCAGGTTCTTTGAGGACGATACAGAGGTCTCAGTCCCAACTCTTCTTGCCACTAAGCAAAGGAAAGGAGAGTCCATCAAAACCTATGTGGAAAGATTCCGCAGCATGGCATTACGATGCCCCTCAGGTATGACACAATCAACTCTGGTTGAAACTTGCAGGCACAACCTGCAAACCCAGCTCCTTGCTCAAATGGGGGTGGCAGAATGTCGCTCCTGGAGACAACTAGTTTCACAAGGAGAACAAGCTGAGGAAATAGTGGTGCGTGTCAAAGCTGAAGAAGTACCACAACCCAAGCCACAGCAGCAACGCAATCAGCAAAATGCACAGCGGTCTAAGGGAAAGGAGATTTTGGCAGCCGACTACACACGAGTACCACCGCCGAATAAGCAAGGCAAGGCGCCAAATCAACAAAGAGCACCCAAGCAGTACTCGTTCAAGGAGGAGCATGTAGATACTTTGTTCCAGCTGCTCCGAAAGAACAATAAGCTACAATTGCCCGAGGTCAGGAAGCCGGAATAAGCAGGGAAAGTGGATGACCCCAACTATTGTCGTTATCACAGATTCCTTGGACATCCTACCAAAAAGTGCTATGTCTTCAAAGACATCTTGCAGAATTTGGTAAATGCTAATGTGCTCACCTTGAAGCCGGCGCAGAAGACCGTATCCACCAATATGATAGCGGTCCAATTCGGTGACTTCCCCCTGGTGGTAACTGCGAACGGCGTCGTCCCCATTCGCAAGGGAGAAATGCACCTGAAAAATGTTGACGTGCATAGTCAGAAGGACAGGGGGTTGGTGCCCCTCACTACCCCAAAAAGGGAAATCATGTGGGTCCACCCTGATCTGCTAGGAGATTAACAATGGACGAACACCTTGTCCAAAAAGAAGGGAGACAAGGCTAAGTCTTCCAACATGATTAGCCCCTCCATTACTGAAAATAATGACCACCTCAGACCTCTTACTGATTCAGAAGAAGAGAGGATTGTTCTAGCAGTATACCCAGAAGGCAATCCTGGCACTCGGTCAGGGAAAGCTTACCTGAGGGATTATGGTCAGAATGCTCCAGAGGTCGAGGAACAGCCCCAAGACACTGGGGGTTCTATGCCAAAAAAGCCAGTGGACAAAGGAAAGCAGAAGGAGCTCCGATTCCACAGGAATCTCCACCAGGAAACCGGAGAATCAAGTGCTCCTTTCCAGTTCAACGTTATGGCACAGTTGGCCAACATACCGGCCAGAATTACCTTGTATGAGCTCCTGAAGTTATCCAAAACTACCAAGGAAGCTCTGATTGAAGCTTTAAAGAATACGGAGAGCTTCATCACCCAAGTCACTCCAGTTCCTGAAGCTTCTGATGATCAAACTTGTCTGCAATGCCTACAAGCGGCGAGAAGTCTACCCTGCATATCGTTCACGCAAGAAAACATGCAAGTCAAACATGAACATGACCGACCACTGTACTACACAGGGTATATCGGATCCTCCGAAATCAGCCGTGTTCAAGTTGACCCGGGCTCAACGCTTAGCATCATGCCTTACAGAGTCATGCAGGTTTTAGGGATTCCTATGCATCGGCTGCACACTACCCAGAATACTATCTTCGGGTTCAATGCAAACAGTACCCGACTGTAGGCTGTCTAAAAATCACAATGGATAGTCGATCCCTATCAAGCCCTGATAATGAAAGTTACAATCAGACGACTTTCTGATCTTTGCATCCGCAATTCTGCAACCGCTATAGACACGGCCTCATCTCTGAGATGACTGATCTTGATGGCTGCGACAACAGCATGACTAATATGATATTAGCAACTATTAGAGATGCTGATGAGCAGTGTAGTGATTTCAGAAATCAAAGGTTGGACTTAGTTGGTGAGTTGCTTGGTAGAGAGCTATGGGCAAATATTCATCTTCAAAACACTATGGATGTTGATTCCCGTCTAACTCCAACAACGAAAGCTACAATTAAATAGCTTTCGGGTCGACAATCGAAAGCGGTAAATAGAGGACCTTTCACGTAGATCGAGAAGAGTTACAATTCGACGACGCTTCCGACAACTGATGAAAGCTCTATTCTGCAGCCTTCGCAACCAACAGTGAGAGTTACAATTTGACGACTCTCATATCCTATAACAGGCAAGGATCAATAAACAATAGCCTTCGCAATGTTATAATGGATGAGGTTACAAGTCAACAACCTCTCTCAAACGCAGAAAGTCATTCCTGCGTTTCCTAAGTTCAAAACGCACACTTGTGTGTTCCTCAGCAGACATCGAACTCTGTAACGCAGAGTTAAAGTACAAGACGCACACATAACGTGCGTTCTTCAATAGACTCAATTATGTGCCCCAAACTCTGGACGCAGAGTTGAGCTTCAACGCACACGGCCTGTGCGTCTCAAATCTCTAACAGAGATTTAACTCTGCGTCTCAAGCCTTGGACGCAGAGTTAAAGCCCATAACGCCAACTGAGGCGTTTTGACTTGTTCAAACGCAAGTCGAACGGCCTCAAAACCGTTATCCCACGTTCTGAGGGATTCTCGCCCACAAAGGAGCGGAAATAGGGGTTGGTTACACTCCACATCACCCTATAAATAACCAACTTACTCAACTGAGTAAGGGGTTGGCGGGTTGATAGGTTGATCAATCGGTTTCTGAGATCAAAACCGCAAAGAGTTGAGGGGAGCTGGTATCAAAACCACCCAAGGTCAACAAATCTCGGCAGTTGAGTAATCGGAAGGAAGAGATCTTCGGGAGATCAAGGAACTGATCAACGATCAGTTAATCAAATCCCGAAGGATCCTTTCATCAAAGGTATCATCCACTTGGCAATTAACCGAATTTTCGGTTCCAACAACTCTGTTACAGAGTTTTAACTCATTCTGAGTTCTTAAACTCGTTAAGAGTTCTTAATTAGCTTGCAACGCAAGTTAATCACATCAAACCAGACATTCGGTTTTCAACAACTCTTATCAGAGTTCTTAACTCGTTCAGAGTTCTTTACACTCGTTAAGAGTTCTAAACCGAAGTCATCAAGCACTTCAATTGTTCCAGTGAAGAAGGACGGTCGGATCGTCAACGGAGAGCAAGTTCGACGCGATCAATCGAAGGAGGCACTCCACCGCTACCAAGAAGAACCCAGTTTTAAACAAAGGGGAGAATCAAATTCATTCTCCTCTCTTTTGTAATCGGAATCCAAATTGTAATCGATTTTGAGAGAATACAAGTCAAATTTTCTTTCTTTGTCTTTTTACATCAAATTTCCAACAAACAAAAGATGGCGACTCCGCTGGGGACTAGCTTCTCTGACGAGGAAGTGGTGGCGCAATCCGACGTTCACCTTACAGGAACCACCGTCGAAACTCTCGTCGTAGAGTTCGACCAAGCCAAGTATGAGGAGGTCCTCTCCTCTGGGTCCCTTAGCCCAAAAGCTAGGCGTGATACCCACAGGACCTCTACGGAGGTCAACACTACTGCTGAGATGCCAAAGAAAGCCCTCTCCTTTGGCCAAGACCTTAAACTCGCTCTGCGAGTTGAAGATTCCTCCCCCGTATCACTACGGCAAATAATAGGTCAAAAAAGACCTATGTCGGAGGAAAGCCCAACCAACGCCGACGATGCCGCGGCCAAGGCCTTGAAACAGGCTAAGAAAAATGCTGCTCGACGAAGGAGAAGATCCTTACGGCGAGCATACTTGCGGAACAGCCAAGCTACTGCACAACGCAAAGACTGCGTTTCTGAGCTTGTGCCCGAACTGTGCGTTTCTGCTCCAGAACGCACACTTCGTGGCAATGAACCCGACTATGAGCCTCGGGTTATTCAACTCAAACGCGACCCTCAGTGGCGCGTTGTTCAACATAGACGCACACCTCAAAAGTGCGTCCCAAAACGTGACCTCCAAAGGCACGTTCAATCATTCAAACGCACGCCACAACCGTGCGTTCAGTCAAAACAAGACCCTCAAGGGTCTGTTCAAACAACCAAACGCACACCACAAGTGTGCGTTCAATCAAAACCCGACCCTCAGGGGTCTGGGTCATCAAACAAACGCACGCCACAAGTGTGCGTTCAATCAAAACCCGACCCTCAGGGGTCTGGGTCATCAAACAAACGCACGCCACAAGTGTGCGTTCAATCAAAACCCGACCCTCAGGGGTCTGGGTCATCAAACAAACGCACGCCACAAGTGTGCGTTCAATCAAAACCCGACCCTCAGGGGTCTGGGTCATCAAACAAACGCACGCCACAAGTGTGCGTTCAATCAAAACCCGACCCTCAGGGGTCTGGGTCATCAAACAAACGCACGCCACAAGTGTGCGTTCAATCAAAACCCGACTCTCAGGGGTCTGGGTTATCAACCAAACGCACATCACAAGTGTGCGTTCCAGCAAAGAACGACCCTCAGGGATCTGTTTCTTCATCTAAACGCACACCACAAGTGTGCGTTCAAACAAAGAACGACCCTCAGGGGTCTGTTTCAACATCAAAACGCACACCACAAGTGTGCGTTCAATCAGGACAAGATCCACAAGGATCTAGTCCATCAATCAAACACAGGCCTCAGCCTCGTGTTTATAAACCTAAACGCGACTCTCGTGTTTCTTATCAAGAGCATGACACGGTCCGTCAGGTTCAAAAGGGACAACATGGATTTGAGATTCATGTTCAACCCATCCAAGGGCAGGGGGTTCCATCTCCACCTTCACGAGATCTTTCTCAGGTCTCCGACCTGCGTGAATTGCTGTCAAGAGGAAAGCCAACACAGCAAGTGGCTCATTCATGCCAGTGTGAACGGCTCATTTCTGCTGTCCTCTCCGAATGCAGTTGTTGCTCATCGACGCCTAGGCAATCGGTGTTTAATAGGTTGACGAATGTCGCTAGACCTGCTAAACGACAGCGTCGCCACAAGAAGAAGACCTCTGAAATTGAATATCCTGAGGTCACCATCAACATGGTCGGCAGAGGCAAATCCTCACATCCTGATTCTGATGAGTCACAAACAAGTCATTCCCCGACTGTTCGGGAAATTTGTGATGAATTTGAGGGAGTCTATAGGCATACTCGGACTCAGACAGGAGCTATTCGCCCGGTTAACTATCAAAAGTTGGCCAAAGGAATTACAACAAGTGATGAGCATTCGGCAATAGCCGAATCTCAATCTTCGAGCTCGGTCGGACCACAAGAAGTATCTGCTTACATGGCGGGAAATCCTGAGGACATAGCCAAGAGAGTGAACGAACACCAGGTCATGCTCCAGGCGCAACAGGAGACACTTCTCCAATTGAAGGACATGATGGCCCAACTTATTGCTGAAAAAGGCCACAAACCCGAATCTTCCCGGAGGACAACCTCAAAAGGGAAGCAGAAAGCGACCGAGCATTCGGATCGTGAGACTCTCAACTTGGGATCCTCTTCTGAGGGTGAAAAGGAGGTGGAAAAAGAACTGCATCCTCAATCCACTAAAATGGATGAACTAGAAGCTCGCCTCAATGCAATCGCCAACAGAAGTGAGCTCCGTGAAGAAGGAGTGGTGAGACCTTATCCTGCCGAATGGGATATAGCTCCATACCCGTCAAAGTTTAAAGCTCCAACCTTGCAACCGTTCGATGGCACAGGATCGCCAAATCAACACATCTACTATTTCAAATCTCAAACTGGAGATGTGGTGGCGAACGATGCCATCTTGACGCGATTGTTCATTGGCACTCTTAAAGGAGTGGCATTTGAATGGTTTATGAAACTGCCTGCTGGATCTATTCAGAAATGGGTAGATTTAGAAAGGCTTTTCCTGGCCAGGTTCTTCGAGGACGATACAGAAGTTTCGGTCCCGACTCTTCTCGCTACCAAACAGAGGAAAGGCGAATCAATCAAGGCCTACGTGGAGAGATTCCGCAGCATGGCATTGCGATGCCCCTCAGGTATGACTCAGTCAACCCTGGTTGAAACTTGCAGGCACAACCTGCAGACTCAGCTCCTTGCCCAGATGGGGGTAGCAGAGTGTCGCTCCTGGAGACAACTTGTTTCGCAAGGAGAACAAGCTGAAGAGATCGTAGCTCGGGTGAAAGCCGAGGAAGCTGCACAACCCAAGCCGCAACAGCAACAGCAACAGCAACGCAACCAGAACAACGCTCAGCGGTCTAAGGGAAAAGAGACCCTAGCAGCCGACTACTCTCGGGTACCACCGCCCACGAATCAAGGCAAAGCTCCCAATAAGCAAAAAGTGCCCAAACAGTATTCCTTCAAGGAAGAACATGTGGACACTTTATTCCAGCTACTGCGGAAGAACAACAAGTTACAGCTTCCTGAAATTAGGAAGCCAGAGGAGGCAGGAAAGGTAGATGACCCTAATTACTGCCGCTATCACAGGTTCCTAGGGCATCCTACCAGAAGATGTTACATCTTTAAGGACATCCTCCAGAATTTGGTGGACGCTAAAGTGCTTACTCTGAAACCCGAACAGAAGACTGTCTCTACCAACATGATAGCAGTCCAGTTCGGTGACTTCCCTCCGGTGGCGACCGCAGATGGCGTTATCCCAATCCACAAGGGAGAAATGCGTCTGAAGAATACTGACTTGCACAGTCAGAAAGACAAGGGGTTGATACCCCTCACCACCTCAAAAGGAGAAATCATGTGGGTTCACCCTGATCTAGTGGGAGACCAACAGTGGACGAATACCTCGTCCAAGAAGAAAGGAGGCAAGGCTAAGTCTTCCAACACGATTAGCCCCTCCATCACTGAGAATGATGATCACCTCAAGACCCTCACAGATTCAGAGGAAGAGAGGATTGCCCTGGCTGCATACCCAGGAGACAACCCTGGCACACGGTCTGGAAAGACTTACTTGAAAGACTACAGCCAGAATGTTCAAGAAGCCGTGTGATACCAGTTGCAGAAAGCCACGGAAAGGAGAGAATTAGGCGTTTTGTGGGGTAATCTGAAGGTAGCCCCAGTACAACCTGCGGAGGAGTAATACCAGGCTCGAGCTCCTTCGTATATGTTGCCCATAACCGAAAGTTGGCTCCTCGGATTCCCAACGTATAGTTGGTCATATCCGAATTGTCGAGCAAAACGATACGGTTGATAGGGCTCAATTATACATTTGTCATTTTGCCTGAAGAGGAGATAACCAGGTCTAATGTTTAGCAGCCAGTGGAAAACTCCCCCGTCCAAACGGGTAAAACCATTAGGACCAGCGGTATCTTGGAAGACTTGTCCATATCCTCCACCCTCAAAATCCGGGAAGCAGCGGAAGATGTCGTAGCTGAGGTCTCTCGACAGAATCTGACGGACCTTCACTACGTAATTGCCTATCCAAGTAGCTTTTTCTAATCTCTGCACGAAAGGGATGAAACCTCCATCCGTAGCAGAGGGGGCACTCATCAAATGTACACAATGTGAGGCGTACCAAGCCATTAGATATGTATACGGCAAGGGTACTCGAGGATTGGGAGTCACCAAGCTTTTCGTCCCTTCAGAATCTATCTCTTTCACTTGGATAAACTCGAGGCATAGTTCCCTCAAACCGTGTTGTAAACAGCACGTCATAGCGGAAAGTAGATTTATGGGTCTCCCATGTGCTAAGAGGACGGCCGGATAAGCTACTTCAATCATCACAGCATCTATTGGTCTGGTAGGAACCACACACCGCTTCAGCCACAGCATGAGAAAACCCGCTAATAATGCCATATCAGAGATGGGAGTGGCTGCCTGGTGATGGAAGCTCTCGAATTCAGTCTGTGCTGGGAAGTCATCTTCTATTCCCTCGCTGACATAGTGAACGGTGGCGTCATTGATCAGAGCCTGGATGGTCTCAGGGGTGCTCGCCTCCCGACGAGACACAGCGGCATTCTTGTCAGACAAATTTTGGAAAAGATACTCGGCCCAGGATAGCTGTTTGATACCACGTCCTCGTGCCCCCGTCAATTGGCCGCAGATTTGGAAATGACACATCACCTCCCATAGAGTGTCATATACCTCGGGGATGGTCTCCTTCAAGATCTTCAGCTCAGTTGACCCAGGGACAAACTCTTCATATGGTAAATCTCCGAAAGGAAGACCTGAGACATCGAACATTTCATGTAGGGCGAACCCTAATTCTCCTTCCGGTGTGAAAAACGTACAAGTCTCTGGATTGTACCGCTCCAGAATGGCAAAGAAGTTATATGGACTAAGAGCTATTCCATGTTTAGTAGCCTTAATAGGGCAAGCAAGCCCAGATTGAGCTAATGGTTCCTTTAATTCTGCCAACACGAATTCTATCATTCGTGCCCACCATCCTGTCTTGGACTGTCGCTAATGAATATAGGCTTCGGATTATCTTCGCTGCCCATATTTACCTGGAGTACTTGATCTTCGGTAGGAGGTTCTCTTTGCTCGAACCTATCACCATACTGCATGTTTAGGTGGTGAACCCAAGGATCTTCCCATGTCGGCATCTGGTCGTCTTCCTCTATGGTGGTAGGATCAACCGTAACCATGTTCGACATCAGCTTCTTGAACATCTCACCGATACTAGAATCGGAATCCCAAGCTGAGGAATCGGATGAGCCTCCATTTCTAGCTTTGTTAGCAATTTGATCGATGATTTGCCAGCAACATTCATCATCGGATGAGGAGACGTAGCCGAGACCTCTTTTATAGCGATAATAATCGTCGGGTTTTCCCTTCGGTACATAGGCCATTCGAGGTGGAACTCGTGGGCCTCGACCAAAGAAAAGACCTTCTCCGAGTGTGAAGTCATACCCATACTTTTCCATCATATCGCGCGCTTTTGCGTCATATCTGAATAGATGAGGGGCAGGTTTATCTTCATCGTCTTCTTCTTCTAAGAAGTGATCGGGTATCGGAGCTTCTTTTCCTTTGCCGTATACGACTTCTTTTCCACTCCATGCTCCCGCGGGGATGACAAGCGTTGCTCCGCATGGATCCTGTACCTGTTTTTTCGTCAGACAAAATGACTGAAGAGGCATACACAAGTCAAGGTTATCGTATAGCTCTTTAGTGATATTATCGAGACACATCGAATACTCTAAATCATCGTTTATTGATA
>NC_033795.1:1208454-1219836 GCF_001876935.1 Asparagus officinalis | reverse complement strand
TCTGGAATCTTCCTCTGATGAAGAAAGAGAGACTGAGAACGAGCGGAATCTACAGTCTGCCAAAATGGAAGAATTGGCTCCCATTCTGGTCGACCAGACAGAGATTTTTCTGAATCTCTGTATCTGGTTATTATATCTGGTCGACCAGACATTTCTTTGGTCGGCCAGAAACTATGTTATACATATTTTCAATAGTTTAAAATGTTATTCATTCGTTGATTAGACTTAGGATTATACTTAGAATATTTTCTATGATTTTCTAAGTGATTAGTGTGTTGTGTGTGTGATCAAGGCTTGTACAAAGATTCTAAAAGAAAAGATAAAATTACATCACTCTTGTAAAGTATATTTTCTTCTTAAAGTGCGAAGTGACTTGATTAACTTCATCTTTTTGATCTTTAAAATCTTGTCTTTGATATAGCCTTAATATCTTGATTGTTGCTTTGAGATGTATATCTTGAATCTGCAGTAAAATATGTTAGATAAAAAATGATTTGTTATTATCAAAATACAAGAGATATTGTAACATCAACCATGTTCCCAACACTATAGTTATATAAATATATGAGCAGGGGTTCTCACCCTACTTCTTCCTTTCAAAAAAAAAAAAACACCACAGGCATGGGCACAAAACTTAAATAGCTAGTTTCATAATTTCATTCATGATATGACAAATTACCCAGGATAAGCTAATATCAATCACACGAGAGCACGAAAAATATCAAGAACACACGAACACAAACATATACGTGGTTCGGCTTGCAGCCTACGTCCACGGGCAAAGGAGGAGAAAAACTTTACCAATTGTGAGGAATACAAAGAGGATCTCTCAATCCCAAATCACACCCCAAAAACCTAATACAACTTATCTTAGTTACTGTACACGATGTCCCCAAGTTATTGTACATTGTTTTAGATTAACCCCGCCAGTCGCTTATTCTACTTTTGACTGAAGGATCTTGAAACAACTTATCCCGGGATTAGAGGACATAATAACAATTTTGATAATTTAATTTGACTAATTTTGAAATAACTTGAGATTCTGGAGACCTAGAAAATTCAATGATTTGACGGATTAATTTCAAAACATGTTTCTACTATCGAAAAAAACTCCATAGTTTATAAAATATATGATTTAAGAAGAGTAAATTTTACTGAACATCCGATATGTTTGAGCGTGTTTCATTTACCTCCAAAAGCTTTGAAAATGATATTTAACTCCGTATTAGTTGGGCGATGATGCCCCGCAAGACAAAGACTACTGCATAAAGTACTAAACCAGAGGCACCACCTACTCCCCCACCACGCACTTTTGGTGTCGAGCCAATGAATTTTCCCTCTTCCACAGAAAAACTTTACCAATTGTGAGGAATACAAAGAGGATCTCTCAATCCCAAATCACACCCCAAAAACCTAATACAACTTATCTTAGTTACTGTACACGATGTCCCCAAGTTATTGTACATTGTTTTAGATTAACCCCGCCAGTCGCTTATTCTACTTTTGACTGAAGGATCTTGAAACAACTTATCCCGGGATTAGAGGACATAATAACAATTTTGATAATTTAATTTGACTAATTTTGAAATAACTTGAGATTCTGGAGACCTAGAAAATTCAATGATTTGACGGATTAATTTCAAAACATGTTTCTACTATCGAAAAAAACTCCATAGTTTATAAAATATATGATTTAAGAAGAGTAAATTTTACTGAACATCCGATATGTTTGAGCGTGTTTCATTTACCTCCAAAAGCTTTGAAAATGATATTTAACTCCGTATTAGTTTGGGCGGATGATGCCCCGCAAGACAAAGACTACTGCATAAAGTACTAAACCAGAGGCACCACCTACTCCCCCACCACGCACTTTTGGTGTCGAGCCAATGGATCAAATTCGATTCAGTGGGATCTTTCACTCCCATTTTTTTCCACCAAGAACGTTTTATGAAACTCTTTGACCCCCGAATTTGGAGTATCCTACTTTCACGTGATTCACAGGGTTCAACAAGCAATCGATATTTCACGATCAAAGGTGTAGTACTGCTTGTAGTAGCGGTCCTTATATCTCGTATTAACAATCGAAAGATGGTCGAAAGAAAAAATCTCTATTTGCTTTTGACTTGATTGACCCAAAAACTTCAAAAATTAAGCTTAACCCCAACATATTTGGGATGTCCACGAAACCCCCAAAATGTTTGAAAATCTTCACTTAATCCCCACAAATAGTGTCAGATGAACTGATAAGAAGACCAATTTTCAAATTGAAAATCTAATTATTAAAGTGATAACTCCAATTAAATTTTAATTGAATTTAATTCTAGATTAATACAAATTAGATGCATAACACCATTGCTAAGAGGATGGGCAGAAATTAATCTGCGACGACCAACTTTTAAAGTAAAAAAAAGTCCAAAAATAGGAAAAGAAGAAATTATGTGGGCAGGTCTAGAAAATGCAAATAACAACCAAGGCACAGTCAAATGGTCCCCTTCAGCCAGCCCAGCTAAAATAAGTAAAATGGTCGTTGTTCACACAGAAAGGAGAAATTATGTGGATTGGTGGTAGCCATAGAAATTATGACAATGCTAAAAAAAAGAGAAACTAAAAAAGAAAGCAGCAGCAGCATAGCCCATTAAATTTATATACAATAAACTGTTAACCACCCGAAAAAATGCAACCCATTAGAATAGTTTCATAACTTGCGAATTCAAACCTATAATTAGTCACAAGTTAATTGAATCTGCAGCAACAATTCACTAAATTTATGTACAATAATTCCCATAGAATCCTTTCTACTTAATGATCGCGGTGAATGTCCAAAAATCCTTTAGAAGGTTTTATATATTAAACATATCATTTAGAATTCGGGGTTGAAAGGTTGAACTCTTTGTCTCTAAAGTTTTAAAACTCATCTTCGCCTGGTTTTATTATATAAGCCCTTACATCTTTCATGATAAAAATGCTCTGAGTTAAACGAAACATTCGTCACATAATAAGCAGAAGCAAACCCACATGGACTAACTTGAAATAACTTATTAATTTTATTAATAAGAGAACATTAAAAGGCAAAATGGCAAGGGGAGAACTTATTAATTTTATTAATGATGCATGTACTCCTCCCATTCATTCATTCGTTACATAACTCTCATCAAGACAAACAAATTAGTCTCTAATGCTGTGCTCGTTAGTTACAGGGAGGGCAGGGGGGGCCACCCTTGCAATCGCTAGACTCGTAACATAAATTGTTGGTTAGACATACTGAATTCCCACGGCCGCCGCCGACGTTGTCACAAGCTAATCGAGGGAGGCAACAAGGGATTACGAGTTTGCTACCATTTTTGAAGTCCGTTAATGTGGGACTCAAGCTTGACGATTTCTTCAACCCAACCTCACGACCTACATCAAACTCATTCACGAGTACAATCATCAATACTATATTAATAAAATACGTACAAGTCCGGTTGCATATTTTTGTCACTTGGCAAATTCTAAAAGCTTTATTATTTAATAGATTTGTAGAAGTGATATGTTTCCATACATAAAAAAAAAGTCAAATTTTTTTTTTAAGTTTCCTTTTTCAAAGAATTGCGAACAGCATGGTTTTCTCCAAATAACTTTAAAATTTGCATGCTATATTTGCGAGACTGAGTAAATTCAACCGCAAGAATAAATCGGGCTCACCTTGATTAAGGGCACAGAGGCTTGCAAGAATTATGAATAGAAGAGCCAAGCATGTCTTCTTCATTTTGGTTACTGGATATTGCATCAAAGCAGGCCACCTAACCTTTTTATAGCCGTCGACACTAACGCCTACTGGATATTAGCAATAATGTACTGAATAATCATTTGATCATTTGAGATCTTTCTAGGATCATGTTTTATGTTTGCACTTAATCTATATTTTAGATTCAGTTGATTTAGACAATATAAGGTCAATAGTCACTATTAAAAAAGTAATATACGTCTGCACTTATTTTATGACACGTGTAAAAACGTCATTTTATTTACAAAGGATTAAACAATAATGACACAAATAAAAAGTGTAGCAAATCACGACACGTATTTGTGTCATTTTAGATATAAACTTAAATATAATTGAAAAAGACTAATGGTCCAACACGGATTGTGAGAGGATCTATTAATATGCTTAAATAATAAATCTTGGATTTTAATTATGACGATGATTAAACATTTATGATTGTGTATAAGCTAAGAAAACTCCATAGTTAAGTGTGCTTTAGTGAGAGTAATTCTAAGATGGGGTGACTTTTTGGGAAATAATAGTGTTGAATGATGATGTTCTCTATATTTTAATTTTATGGTCTAGACAGAAGTATGCGTCACCACTCTTCACATATATATGTGTCACAAGTTTTTATGACACATGTATATGTCACCACTCTTG
The DNA here is from genome assembly GCF_001876935.1 of Asparagus officinalis. Taxonomy (NCBI): domain Eukaryota; kingdom Viridiplantae; phylum Streptophyta; class Magnoliopsida; order Asparagales; family Asparagaceae; genus Asparagus; species Asparagus officinalis. The sequence goes on along the minus strand of NC_033795.1, from coordinate 1,215,428 downwards.
ACATATATGTGCGGTGAGATTTGTGACACATTCTCACATGTGTAGAAAGACGCTCTCCACACATGCTCTAATCACACTTCTAATATATATCGTGTTCTATTTGTACGATACATAAATGTGTCGTATAGAGACAAAATATATATCATAATTTATAACTTTTGTTATAGTGAGTGATGAGTCAAATTTAAAGCGTGCATAGCACAAAATCACAAAAATGTAAAGTGCAGTTTGCTTTATATATCTAAAAGGACAATAGAACATTAATAACGACTAAGTGAATAATCAATTATCTCATTTAAACTAATCTACCCCTTTTCTAAACTAATCTAGCCCTTTTCTCTTCCTCTATATATAATATCAATTATCTCATTTTAAAAAAAACTACCGTATTTGAAGATAGCACATTACAAATGTACACGCGTTTTTGTCAGAGCCCAACTTTACCACACTGACTTAAGTGTGCCAACCTTTGTTATTTTACGCTTAATTATTTTACAATTGGGCTTGTGTGTCTTTGGGCCAGGCCGCCTTTTGTTTTGTATTTAAGTTAATTATGCCTCGGCCACACATTTTATGGAGTTTAAAAAACAAAAATAATCGTTGAAATTTTCAGCTTCCAAACATAGAGGCTTTGCTTATTAAAGCCCGATTCTGCTACACCGAGTTAATCTGTCTTGCTTCTATTAGATTTTACTTATTTTCGATTTGGGCTGGTCTTGCTTCGGGGGAGCCCAACCTTATGTTTTTTATTGGATCACGACAAGTGCATTGGGAGTAGGGTATCTAGTCTTCTCTTGCACCTGATTTTTTTTGCTTCAGCATTTCAAACACCACAGGTACGGGCAGAAAACTTAAATAGCTAGACTCATAATTTCATACCCCTCATTTTTAAAATAAAAAAACCATAATAATAATAGGGCTTGATCTTCATCATCGATCTTAACATCAATCTTACTAAAATCTATAATCACAAATTAAATTCACCAATATGAGATTTGATGGGTGTTTCTTCCGATATCCGAAGTGTGTACAAACGCTGCTTCAAGAGGACACGATTAGTGAGCAACTTCGTTAAATATAAATCCTCCAATTTAGACCACAAATCAGCGTCTGTTTTCTCCGTGAGAACTTCTTGCAAAAATTTGTTTGTCAAACATAACTGGATCGCTGTGAGAGCTCTATCATCAAACTCGTTCTAATCTTCCTTCGTTATAGTAGCCGATTTCTTCAACTTCCCGAAAAAAAAAACCTTCTTCAATCCACTCCGTGTCAACACGGAGATCATCTGAACTTGCCAAAGGCTAAAACTGATGTTGCCGTTAAACTTTTCGATATCCCACTTCGTAGTAGTTATCGTCATCTTCTCGTCTGATCGATAGCTGAGGGTCGATCCTGATACCAATTTGTTATGACAAATTCCCTAGGATAAGCTAATACTAATCACATGAGAGCACGAAAAATATCGAGAATATACGAACACAAAAATATACGTGGTTCGGCTTGTAGCCTACGTCCACGGGCGAAGGAGGAGAAAAGTTTTACTAATTGTGAGGAATACAAAGAGGATCTCTCAATCTCTCAATTTCAAATCACACCCATAAAGCCTAATATAACTCTCAACTGGAACAAAAGAGAAGAATATCAAATAGGCTTCACAAAAGAATTCTCTCTTCTTGATTGATGCTATGAAGATTAATGCATCCAATTGGCTTGAACAACTGTTCTTATATAGCCTTGAAGATACTATATTAATATTAGTATTTAATATGTTATTATATGATTATATAAGATTTTTTAATTATTAATATATTTTATATTATTTAATAAATATTACTAATATATTAGATGAACTATAATATAGTATAATACAATACAATATAATATAATATAATATAATAAGCATGTCGATAATGACTATATATTAATTATATTTAATATGCTATGTTAGATACTATATTAACACCTCCTTGAACTCAAAACTAAAACACTAAACTTAAAACACCAAAAAATATTTTAAAATAAGTGTTGTTTTTTTAGTTTGTGGATGATTTAGCTTACAAAACTATGATTTCTAAATGCATGGTGTTTTGTTTTTGGTAAAAACACAATGGAAATAAGGAAAACAACATGGTATCCAAACAAAGCCTAAACTAGAAGAACTAATTTCAAGACACTTAATATATTTTGGAAGTAATTTAAAAATATAAAGGTATAGACGACCAATTTTAAAACGCTTGAAGTATTGGGAGACTAATGGCATAGCTAAAAAATGACAAATAAAAAGAAGAGAAACTAAAAAGAAAGCAGCAGCAGCAGCATAGCCCATTAAATTTATATACAACAAACAGTTAATCATCCGTAAATAATCCAACCCGTTAGAATTGTTTCATAACTTCCAAATTCGAACCATTAATTAGTCACAAGTTAATTGAATCTGCAGCAACAATTCACTAAATTTATATACATTAATTCCCATCGAATCCTTTTCTACTTGATGATCGCGGTTAATGTCCAAAAATCCTTTAGAAGGTTTTATATTTTAAACATATCATTTAGAATTCAGGGTTGAAAGGTTGAACTCTCTGTCTCTAAAGTTCTAAAACTCACCTTCGCCTAGTTTTATTTTTTAAGCCCTTAAATCTTTCATGATAAAAATGCTCTGAGTTAAACGAAACATTCGTCACATATTAACCGGCATGAGCAAATGACATGGACTAACATGAAATAACCGATTAATTTCAATGATACGAACTAGGGACTGAATTCAAAATAGAAAATATTAAAAGGCAAATGGCAAGGGGAGAACTTATTAACTTTATTAATGATGTATTCGTCCCGTTTACATAACTTTCATCAAAACAAATTAGTCTCTAATGCTGCTCGTTACAAGGAGGGCATGGGTCGCCACCCGTGCAATCACTAGACGTGTAACATTTATTGTTGGTTAAACATTTTGAATACCCATATATGCCGCCATCCGTACAAGCTAATCGAGGGAGGCAACAAGGGATTACGAGTTTGCTACCATTTTTGAAGTCCGTTAATGTGGGACTCAAGCTTGACGATTTCTTCAGCCCAACCTCACGACCTACATCAAACACATTCATAAGCACGGTCATCAATACTATATTAGTAAAATACAAGTCCGGTTGCATATATTTTTGTCACTTGGCAAATTCTAAAAGCTTTATTATTTAATAGATTTGTAGAAGTGATATGTTTCCATACATAAAAAAAAAATCAATTTTTTTTTAAGTTTCCTTTTTCAAAGAATTGCGAACAGCATGGTTTTCTCCAAATAACTTTAAAATTTGCATGGTGTATTTGCGAGACTGGGTAAATTCGACCGCAAGAATAAATCGGGCTCACCTTGATTAAGGGCACAGAGGTTTGCAAGAACTATGAATAAAAGAGCCAAGCATGTCTTCTTCATTTTGGTTACTGGGCATTGCATCAAAGCAGACCACCTAACCTTTTTATAGCCGTCAACACTAATGCCTACAGGATATTAGCAATAATCTACTGAATAATCATTTGATCATTTGAGATCTTTCTAGGATCATGTTTTCCACATGCACTTAATCTATATTTTAGATTCAGTTGATTTAGACAATATAAGGTCAATAGTCACTATTACAATGGATATTGCATCAGAGCAGGTGACCTAACCTTTTTATAGCCGTTGACACTAATGCCTACTGGATATTAGCAATAATCTACTGAATAATCATTTGATCATTTGAGATCTTTCCAGGATCATGTTTTCTGCTTGCACTTAATCTATATTTTAGATTCAGTTGATTTAGACAATATAAGGTCAATAGTCACTATTACAAAAGTAATATATGTATGCACTTATTTTATGACATAGGTAAAGGTGTCATTTTATTTATAAAGGATTAAACAATAATAACACAAATAAAAAGTTTAGCAAATCACGACACATATTTGTGTCATTAGATATACAATTAAATATAATTAAAAAAACTAAATAGTCCAACACAGATTGTGAGAGGATCTATTAATATGCTTAAATAATAAATCTTAGATTTTACTTTTGATGATGATTAAACATTTATGATTATGTATAAGCTAAAAAAACTCCACGGTTAAGTGTGCTTTTGTGAGAGTAATTCTAAAATGGGTGACCTTCTAGGAAATAATAGTGTTGAATAATGACGCTCTTTATATTTTTATGATCTAGGCAAAAGTATGCGTCACTACTCTTCACATATATATGTGTCACAAGTTTTATGACATATGTATACGTCACCACTCTTGACATATATTTGTTGTGAGATTTGTGACACATTTTCAGATGTGTAGAAAGATGCTCTACCACACTTCTAATATGTATCGCGTTTTATTTGTGCGATACATACATATGTCGCATAGAGATAAAAAAATATATCATAATTTATAACTTTTGTTATAGTAAGTAATGAATCAAATTTAAAGCGTGCACAACACAAAATCACAAAAATGTATAGTGTAGTTTGCTTTATATACCTAAAAGGACAATCGAACAATAGTAACAGCTAAATGAATAATCATTGATCACTTACTATCTTTTTTTGAGCATACCATGGATGGTTCACTTAATCTACATATCAGATTCAGTCAGTTTGACCTTGACTAGTAAATATATGATGATATGCAACCAAATTAACTAGAATAAAAGGATTCTCTAGAAACTTATAGAAGATTTTATAAAATATAACGTTGAACGGTTGAACGCATGTCGCTTAAATTCTAAACTAATCTAGCCCTTTTCTCTTCCTCTATAATATCAATTATCTCATTTGCACACACACACACAAAAAAAGTACACGCGTTCTTATCAGAGCCCAATTTTGTCACACCGACTTTAGTGTGCCAACCTTTGTTATTTTACGCTTTATTATTTTACAATTCGCGTTCTTTGGGCCAGACCGCCTTTAGTATTTTAGTTAAGTTAATTTTACCTCGGCCACACATTTTGTGGAGTTTCAAAAACAAAAATAATCATTGAAATTTTCAGCTTACAAACATGGAGGCTTTGCCACACTGAGTTAATCGGCCCGGCTTATATTAGATTTTACTTGCTTTTGATTTGGGCTGGTCGTGCTTCGGGGGAGCCCAACTTTATGTTTTTTATTGGATCACGACAAGTGCTTTAGGAGGGGAGTATCTAGTTTTTTGTTGCGCATGCTGTTGTTGGTGGTTATGGTATTGCAGGAATAAGCTCATATTCGAAAAGGTTCATGCATATATTCATGTCATAGTTGCTAATATAGCACAATTTACTTTTTTATGGACATGTGCCTCCAGTAGCAAAAGAGCTTCCATTTTGCACAGCGCTGCGATTGAGCTGGGTCTTAATCAGCGGGCCAAATCCGGTCTGGGGGACAATATGGGAGAGAATTTTCCCAGCTAATCCTAGTGCTTTCAAGTGGTGGCTTCTCCAGATCTTTTGCTTTTGGTTACTATTGGTCCGATCTTTTGAAATAACTTAACTAAACCCCCATCTTTCCCATGTTGTGGCTTTCATGTTGTTTCGTTTTCCTCTCTAGGAAGTTAGGATTCAGTAGAGAAATTTTCTGGTTGGTGATGACAAGATACGCTCCCATCCGAAAATTTCTTCTCCCGACTCCTTTTCTTCATCTTTAAGTGTTCGTTTGTATATATTTACCACAGTTTTGGTTCTATAGTTATATAAATATATGAGCAGGGGTTCTCACCCTACTTCTTCCTTTCAAAAAAAACACCATAGGCATGGGCAGAAAACTTAAATAGCTAGTTTCATAATTTCATTTCTGATATGACAAATTACCCAGGATAAGCTAATATCAATCACACGAGAGCACGAAAAATATCGAGAACACACGAACACAAACATATACGTGGTTCAGCTTGTAGTCTACGTCCACGGGCAAAGAAGGAGAAAAACTTTACCAATTGTGAGGAATACAAAGAGGATCTCTCAATCCCAAATCACACCTCAAAAGCCTAATACAACTTATCTTAGTTATTGTGCATGATGTCCCCAAGTTATTGTACATTGTTTTAGATTAACCCCGCTAGTCGCTTCTTCTACTTTTGACTGAAGGATCTTGAAACAACTTATCCCGAGATTAGAGGACATAATAACAATTCTGATAATTTAATTTGACTAATTTTGAAATAACTTGAGATTCTGGAGACCTAAAAAATTCAATGATTTGACGGATTAATTTCAAAACATGTTTCTACTGTTTTCGTGGAAAGCTGCATTCATCATTGATTTCATTAAACTTTAGTTGTTACAAATGAATTCAAATAACGAAAATAAAAATTACAACTTTCTTAAAAATAAACACAAGATCCGTTTATCGGCTCTTGCTTGCGTGAGTTCTTTGCCGGTGCCGGGGTTAATCCGTGGACGACCGCGAATCAGATCCGGTTGCAGGAAAATTCGGCAGAGCTTCGCCTTCGTCGAGGAAGTTTTCTGGTTTGAAGCGCTGAGATCGACAAAGCGAAATCAGGGTTCTTCTCAAGATTAAGACCAAGCCTAATCTCGAGGAACAGACGTACGGGCTTCGGATCCTTCGAACGGCTTCTCCTTTGCACCGAAGTTCGTCGGGATCTCGTTGACCTTCGCTGAAATTTCATGCTCCTTCACTCTTCAATCCAGCAGCGCCTCGTCCTCTAGATAAAATTCCAGATCTCGAAAATGGAGGCCTTTGGCTCGTATTTATAGGCCCCGGATGTGGTTATTTGGATGAGAACAAGTGATTTGACTCTATCTTCAGTTAACAACAGCCTAACCACGTTTGGGGATGATAATAAGTCAATTAGGAACCCCTGGAACAGATCAATCCTGTGAAAACCGCTTCAAAACCGTCAAAACGCGTTTCGGGATCAGGACTGCGCGGCGCGGGTCAGTCAGGTCCGACCCGCGCTTGCGCGGGTCGGTCACATCCGACCCGCACTTGTGCGGGTCGGTTGCATCCGAC
>NC_033795.1:1186116-1208433 GCF_001876935.1 Asparagus officinalis | reverse complement strand
TGTGGGTCAGACTGATCTGACCCGCGCTTGCGTGAGTCGGTTTGTTCCGTCCTGCGCTCGCGCAGGTTTCCGATTTTTTTCTTTTCCTGTTCTCTTTCTTCCGAGACTTGTTCTCTTCGCGTATTTGGTTCGCTTTGTTGATTTGTATGCTTCGCCGCAAGACCGGCCGTCGAACGCGCGTTGGTTAATATACGCGTGTTTGATTGATGCGCGCGGACTGATTGGCGTGCGCGTGTTGATCGACACGCACGAGCTGGTTGACGTGCACGCGTTTGACCGACGCGCATGAGATGATTTGACGTGCGGCGTTGACCGACGTGCACGAGTTGGTTTGACGTGCACGCATTGACTCGCCCATACATTGCTTCGAGTTTCGTGCGGGTTCTCATAAGCATTTTTAGACGTCTACATCTACTATCGAAAAAAACTCCATAGTTTATAAAATATACGATTTAAGAAGAGTAAATTTTACTGAACATCCGATATGTTTGAGCTAGGGATGTCAAATGGGTGGTTTTAGTTGGGTTTTGGTTGGGTCATAAATGGGTGGGTACATTTATGACAACTTGACCATTTATGACCCATTTAGCATTTGCTAAATGGGTCATTTCTCAACCACTCATTTATTAAATGGGTGGTTCATGGGTGACTCAATAACTCATTTTATAAAATTTTAGGGTTTTTTGTAAATTTTTAGGGATTTTTTGTAAACTTTCAGAGGGTTTTCTGTGAACTTTCTGAGGTTTTTTGCAAACTTTTTGGGGGTTTTCTGTAAACTTTTTGGGGGGTTTTTTGCAAACTTTCAGGGGATTTTTTGTAAACTTTCAGGGATTTTTTTGCAAACTTTCAGGGGGTTTTCTATGAACTTTCTGGGGGTTTTTTGCAAACTTTCTGGGGGTTTCTGTAAACTTTCTGGGTTTTTTTTGCAAATTTTTAGGGGGTTTTCTGTAAACTTTCAGGATTTTTTTTGTAAACTTTCAGGGAGATTTCTGTAAACTTTTAGGGGTTTTTCTGCAAACTTTCAGGGGGTTTTATACAAACTTTTAGGGGTTTTATGTAAACTTTCAAAGGGTTTTCTGTAAACTTTCAGGGGGTTTTTACAAACTTTTAGGGGGTTTTCTACAAACTTTTAGGGCTTTTTTGTAAATTTTTAGGGGATTTTTTTCAAACTTTCAGGGGGTTTTCTGTAAACTTTTAGCGGTTTTTCTTCAAACTTTCAGGGGGTTTTCTACAAACTTTTAAGGGTTTTATGTAAACTTTTAGGGGGTTTTTTGTAAACTTTTAGAGTGTTTTCTGTAAACCTTCAGGGAGGATTTTGTAAACTTTTAGGGGGTTTTTATAAACTTTTAGGTGGGTTTTTGTAAATATTTCTTTCTCAATTAAATCGACTACTTGGAAAAATTAGGATAGAATTGTGAGCAAAAGAAGCAAATGATGACGGGGTTGAGAAAATTACACTTGGCCGCACATGCATATATCTTCTGCCGACAAAGAATTGTGAGCGCCTACTTTTTATATTTATATATCATTGAGGGTATTTTTTGTAATTTTTAAAAGTTTGAGTGTTTTTTGCAATTTTTTAGATTTCATATGTCAGTTGCAAGTTTAGAAAATTCTAAGATTGTTTGGTAATTTTGCAGTCTTGATGGTGTTTGTTCTTATTTTCTACAACTTTTAAGGGTATTTTTTGCAAATTATAAAATTTTAGGGGGCTGTTGGTACTTTTTGAATTTCTTGTGTCATCTGTGAGGTTAGAAAATTTTGATAGTTTTTTATAATTTTCAATTCTTGAGGGCGTTTTTATAATATTTTAAACTTTAAGGGTGTTTTTTGCAAATCTCAAAATTTTAAAGGGTTGTTAGTCATTTTAAGTGTTTTCTATAATTTTTAACTTTTAAAATTAAGTTTTGTAATTGTTGAAGCGTTGATGGTGTTTTAAAAATAATATCAATCTAAACGGGTAAATGTGTGAGTAATAACCCGCTCATTAATGACTCATTTATCTTTAATAGAAACTATACTCATCTATTTATGGCTCATTTAACTAAATGAGTGGGTTTGGATGGTTTATTTGGCGGGTGGGTATGGGTGGGCAATTAGTTTTGAGTTCATTTTGTCATCCCTAGTTTGAGCGTATTTCATTTACCTCCAAAAGCTTTGAAAATGATATTTAACTCCGTATTAGTTTGGGTGCTTTTGACTAGATTGACCCAAACACTTCGAAAATTACGCTTAACCCCAACATATTTGGGATGTCCTCGAAACCCAAAATGTTTGAAAATCTTCACTTAATTCCACAAATAGTGTCGGATGAACTGATAAGAATACCAATTTTCAAATTGAAAATCCAATTAGATTTTAATTGAATATAATTCTAAATTAATACAAATTAGATGCCAACTTTTAAAAATTAAAAAAAGTCCAAGAATAGGAAAAGAAGAAACTATGTGGGCAGGCCTAGAACAAGTAACTTACTATCTACAAGCATTTGACGCTTCTTGATTGTTCAACTTCAGCAACCCATAGAAATTATGACATAGCCTAAAATAAGTAAAAGATGTGGCCGTTGTTTCATGCGCCTGACCATACTAAACAAACAAAAAGGAGAAATTATGGTGGTTTTTGGAAGCCATAGAAATTATGACATAGCTAAATTAAATTAGAAAAAAAATGAAAAAAAAGAAACTAAAAAAGAAAGCAGCAGCAACATAGCCCATTAAATTTATATATAATAAACTGTTAACCATCAAAAAAAAATGCAACCCATTGGAATAGTTTCATAACTTCCAAATTGGAACCTATAATTAGTCACAAATTAATTGAATCTGCAGCAACAATTCACTAAATTTATATACACTAATTCCCATCGAATCTTTTCTACTTGATGATCACGGTGAATGTCCAAAAATCCTTTAGAAGGTTTTATATATTAAACATATCATTTAGAATTCGAGGTTGAAAGGTTGAACTCTCTGTCTCTAAAGTTCTAAAACTCACCTTCGCCGTTTTATTATATATATAAGCCCTTACATCTTTCATGATAAAAATGCTCTGAGTTAAACGAAACATTCGTCACATATTAACCGACATGAGCAAATGACATGGACTAACTTGAAATAACCGATTAATTTCAATGATACGAACTAGGGACTGAATTCAAAATAAGAAAATATTAAAAGGCAAAATGGCAAGGGAGAACTTATTAATTTTATTAATGATGTATTCATCCCATTCATTCATTACATAACTTTCATCAAAACAAATTAGTCTCTAATGCGCTGCTCGCTACAAGGAGGGCATGGGTCGCCACCCTTGCAATCACTAGACGTGTAGCATTTATTGTTAGTTAAACATATTGAATTCCCTTGCAATCACTAGACGTGTAAAATTAAATTGATCTTGAGTTCATGCTCGTAATTAACATATTAGACTGAACGCAAGAACATACACCAAACACACATTGATTAAGAGAAGAAAGGCTTGCAAGTAGGGGTGCTAAACCGTATCCGTATCCGATGAAATATCCGTAACCGTATCCGTTAGGATACGAATATGATTACTCAAATCTATAACCGATAGGATATGGTTATGGATATGGTTTTGTAGTGAAATATCCGTATCCGTATCCGAAATATCCGAATACATATTAGTCATACTCTTACGATAGTTTCGATTCTTAGATTATGGATTTGTGGTTAATTTTGATGATCAAGATGACTAATCTTAACTATTTAGTTATAATGGACATATTAACGAACTTTTTTGTATCACATGAAGTATGTTTTTCTCAATACTATCTAGTTTTCTCATATCTGTTTTGTATCCGCATGCATATCCGCTTATATATCCGCATGTATATCCGTAACCGTATCCGATTTTAGCGGATATGGTTATAAGTTTTTCTTACCGAGGTATATCCGTATCCGTATCCGTATCCGAGATGGGTAAGCGGATATGGATATGGTAAGCATCATATCCGAGCCGTATCCGGACCGAATGCACCCCTACTTGCAAGAACCATGAAGAGAAGAGCTAAGCATGCTGTTTTCATTTTGACTAATATTTGATATCACGCAAGGCTTCCATAAAAAATACAGACTTTTATAGCTAGTACGTACTAATGCCTAAATATATGCCAGTAAATCTCAGTAATAATTAAGCAGATCATTTGATCGCCTCCTTCTTTGAAATTAGTTGTATTTTTGGTGATTTTGTTTCATGGACGAAGATTCAAATCTTAGAGCTTATATATAGTACAAAATCACAAGTTTGCCGTAATATACTTCTTAAAGCATATATATCTTTGATGATCCACTTCAATCTTTAATTTTAAATTCAATTAATCTCAACATTAATGATCAATTAATACACGATGAACCTCAAAAAGGATTTGTGATTGAGGGCCAGCAGGTAGCAATTTGACATGGGTAAAGTTAGAATCTACTCATCATAATTAATTAACAAGTTTATAAAATTTATCAGATGCAACTAATTAATTAATCGTCACCTTACAAACGGTCTAGTCCGCAGACAAACTAGAAGCGCATGCATTTAGAACGGGGCTGGTCCAATGCAAAAACCTCCCATTTTCCTTTTATTTATCACATGCATAACCCTTTTTAGATCAAGGAGGTTCAACGTCGACATGCTAATTCTAGCTCCCTGCATGGTTGGCAAGCGGGTCCATCGCGCCAATTCCAGCATCTCCTCTCGTGCATTTATATCCGAATGAGGCAACAAGGGGACCATCATTTTGTTACTCTTTTCTTGAAGTAGTTTTCGTCTCCTTGTTGTTCACCTCTCCATCAGCACCTATTAACTTTTATTTTTATTTATTTATTTATTTTTGGGGGGGGAGGCACAGTTTTGTTTTTAGGCTTGTTTGTTTGTCACGGGAATTAATTTATACACATGAGTTTCATAACCCTCGCGCGCACTTAAAATAAAAAGGGCACATTAATTGAGTTTCACAACACACGTAAGTTTCTTAATGACAACTAACCGCAACATTAATGTAAACGTCGTTCAATTACAGCTAGATAAACCCAACATCACAGGATATGTAGATCAACCAAATGAGGAAACTAACTGACTGTAAATCACAGACGCTCGGGATCACAGCGAACGGAGAAAGTCAGGAGAGCGCTGATAGCTATGGCCACCCACGCGCCAAACGCCAAGACGATGGAGGCCGTCGCAAGGTGGCACTGCGCGGGCACAAAGTGGCAAATCCTGAAATTTGGTCCCAGCAGGAACGTAACACCAGCAGAAGACATAGCCCCTGCCAGAGTCAAGCCTCCGACTATCTGCATGAATAATTAGATACATGTGTACATCCTATATTTAATACACATCACTAATTTTAACGAAATTAATGATATTATACTGCAAATTAAGCAACTTAATTAATTACCCAGTCTCCGACCATGACCGTCGTGATCACGGGAATACTCGCGCACGGCCCTCCCAGTATGACCGCGTATAAGTCGTATACGAGGAGTCCCAAACTCCAGGCGGTCGACGTTCCCATGGTGAAATATAGAGCTCTAAAGTATTAATTGCAAATAATTAAGAAATTAACGAATTAAATTAGAGAGATCAGGGCGGTACGTAGCTAATTAATGAGGATATATCAACTGATAAATTAACTAATTAACTACGGAGTCATATACCTGTAAGCCGAGGTACCGCTGTACTGAGGGACGAAAAGGGTGCACACGAGTGAAGCCGCCGCGAGCAAGAACGCGGGGATCCTCAGCATGAGGCTGGTGATGGTCCCCGGCCGACCAAGCATCCTCGGAGCCATATATAATTGACTGAGAATGAACAACCCAAAAACACCACTAGATATATAAAGTGATGAACGCATGCAAGAGATAGAAACATAAAACTCACTGGCTTCAGCTAGCATATATATGGAGAGAACGCGCGCAAGAGATAGATCGAAACTCTTACCTTGATCGATGCAGCTAGCTAGTTTTTTTCTAGATTATCCAAAAAACTCACGTACTAGCTCTTAACCTCTAGCTAGCACGAAGGAGAGAACGCAAGAGTTAGCTAGGGAGGTCTTTAAAAGGGCCGGGGTCGGTTCGCTAGTTGCCAACGAAGGAAAAAGTGTGAGGCGGAAGCTTTTCTGTTCAGTGCGCAGAGAAGGGTGGAAGGAGGAAGAGCGCGCGCGGGGTTATCTCTTAAACCTTTCATATATATATATATTTAGAAACTAGTTCCTCAAATCATTTACATTTGCTATTAGCTACCCCCACCCCCCACACCCAAAAAAAGAAAAAGAAAAAGAAAAAGAAAAGAAAAGAAACCCCAATTTGTTAAGCTAGTTTAAAAGTAGTCCCTCGAATCACTGAAATTGCCATCATATCCCCTAATTATTGTACATTGTTTTTTCAGATTAACCCCTCTAGTCTAGTCGCTTCTTCTGCTTTTGACTAAAGGATCTTGAAACAACTTATCCCAGGATTAGAGGACATAATAACAATTCTGATAATTTAATTTGACTAATTTTGAAATAACTTGAGATTCTGAAGTCCTAGAAATTTTGGACTAACTACAAAACATGTTTCTACTATCGAAAAAAACTCCCATAATTTATGAAACATATGATTTAAGAGGAGTAAATTTTACTGAACATCCGATATGTTTGAGCGTATTTTCTCCAAAAACTTTGAAAATGATATTTAACTCCGTATAAGTTTGGGTGCTTTTGACTCGATTGACCCACAAACTTCGGAAATTACGCTTAACCCCAACATATTTGGGATGTCCACGAAACCCCAAAATGTTTGAAAATCTTCACTTAATCCCCACAAATAGTGTCGGGTGAACTGATAAGAATACCAATTTTCAAATTGAAAATCTAATTATTAAAGTAATAACTCCAATTAGATTTTAATTGAATATAATTCTAAATTAATACAAATTACATGCACAAAAAAGAATAGGAAAAGAAGAAACTATGTGGGCAGGCCTAGAACAAGTAACTTACTATCTACAAGCATTTGACACTTCTTGATTGTTCAACTTCAGCAAGCCATAGAAATTATGACATAGCCTAAAATAAGTAAAAGATGTGGCCGTTGTTTCATGTGCCTGACCATACTAAATAAACAAAAAGAAAGAAGTAGCACAATTAGAGACTAATTTGTTTTGACTTCGATCAAGTTTGGTGACTCATGATAAAAATGCTATAATTAAGTTAAAAACGAAATATTCGTCGCATATTAACCGACACGAGCAAACGAGGCGGACTAATAATAACTTGAAATAACCGACACGAGGGGAGGGGGGCGAAACATAAATTTCAATGATACGAGCTAGGGACTCATGATGCACGAATTGAAAATAATTAAGAAAATATTAAGAGTCAAAATGGCAAGGGGGGAACTTATTAATTAATTTTATTAATGGTGTATATATATATTCACCACATTTATTCAGTACATAACTTCCATCAAAACAAGTTAATTAAAGTCTCTAAACGCTAGCTGCTCGTTAATTAATTACAAGGAGGGCATGGGGCGCCATCCGAGCAATCACTGGACGTGTAGCATTGATTGTTGGTTAAACATATTGAATTCCCAACTCTGCCGTCGACCATGGTACAAGGATCTCGAGGGAGGCAACATGGGATTACGAGTTTGCTACCGTTTCTGAAGTCCGTTGATGTGGGACCCAAGCTTGATGATTTCTTCACCCCAACCTCACGACCTACATCAAACTCATCCACGAGTACAATCACCGATACTATATATATTAAAAAGAAAAAAAAAATCTTACTTTTAAAAAAAATCTTATTTTTATCTAAAAGCTAGGAATCCAATTCATCAAGAAAAAGAGTTGAAAAACAAGTTTTTAATTGTGGTTCAAAAAGAAAATTTTGTTTTATCTTTTTAGGGGAAATGGAAGAGAAAAGTAACAAAAATTAGAACTATAAAATAAATGATTTTCATAATTTCATGTTTAGCAATATCTTTTGAGGTGTTTAAAAAAAATGCCATAGAACAGAAAAATGTATTGGAGGTGATATCTATTGTATATATAAGAGATTTGTTTTCTAATTTTCGGTTTTCCAGGGTTTTCGAAGAATACAATTTCCTCTGAGAAAATACATGAAAAAAAATACGTGTAAAATTAAATTGATCTTGAGTTCATGCTCGTAATTAACATATTAGACTGATCGCAAGAACATACACCAAACTCACATTGATTGAGAGAACAAAGACTTGCAAGAACCATGAAGAGGAGAGCTAAGCATGCTGTTTTCATTTTGACTATTGGATATCAGGCAAGGCCTCCATAACAAAATACAGAATTTTATAGCTAGCTAGTACTAATGACTAGTAAATATGCCAGTGAATCTCTGTAATAAATGTAGATCATTTGACTACCTCCTCCTTTGAATTTTTTGGTGATAGTTTCATGCGCGAAGATTCAAATCTTAGAGCTTATATAATATAAAATCACAAATTTGCCGTACTACACTTTTTAAAGCGCATATCTTTGATGATCCACTCAATTATCTTTAATTTAAATTCAATTAATATTAACGTTAATGATTAATTAATACTAACATTAATGATTAATTAATACATGATGAACCACAAAAAGGATCATTTGTCGTCGGGGGCTAGTAGTTAGCAATTTGACATGGGTAAAGTAAGAATTTGCTCATCCTAATGAACAAGTTTATAAAATTTATCAGATGCAACTAATTAATTTGTGGAGAATTTCAGATGTTGGTCCAGATTGTGCAGATTTGGTGTCATAAGTCGACTCATGCACAAGCATATATAAGTCGACTTATAGTAAACCGATGATAAGTCGACTTACGTTTTGCTCTGGAATTTGTTGATTTTGGCATCTGGTTAAGGTAATTAGAGATTTGTTGGTGAGATTATTTGGAGTGTTTGAGTGATTTGTAATCTCAGTTTGTACTCTTCTTCTCTATTAGTGAAAACTCCATCCCCTGCTTGCCCCGTGGACGTAGGCAACTTGCTGAACAAAAATTGGTTGTTTGTGTTTGTGCCGTTATTTTGCATCGTTTGTCCTTCTCTCTCTCTGCGTTTGGTTTGGTTCCTCGAAGCAAATCGGTTGTTTGGCTTCCGCTGCGCACAACATAATTGTCACCTTACAAATGGCGGTCTAGTCTGCAGACAAACTAGAAGCGCGTTTAGAAATTAAAGGGCTGATCGATCCAACGCAACAAGGGAGAAAAAAAATATTTATAACATTGAGGAGGGAAGTTATAAAGTATTCCTCCCATTTTATTTATCACATAAACCCTTTTAATTTAAATGAAGTAGGTCCGTAGCGGCAATTTTCGCCGGGAATTAATGTCCAATATATTCTACCGTCTCCTCTCATGCATGCATTTATATCCGATGAGGCAACAAGGGACGACGACTACGACAAATTAATATTTACATGCATTGACCAGCGCATGCAAAGGTTTGCCAAGAACCATGACAAATAAGAACCAAGCGTACGTGCTGCCTTCATTTTGGTTAATCTAGACAAGTACTGGCCAGTTAATATTATTATTATTATGATCACATCAGAAATTAATATTTAGCAAGTTGATTAATTACGTATAATCAATCAGAATATGATCATCATATCGTTAACAAATTTAATTACTATGAAAGATGAACAACTAATCTATTCAAGTAAAACATGCATGTCCTAAACAAATTAAATTCCAGTTTCGGAGGAAAACCAAGCTAAGGAGAAAAAACTACCGAGGTTCTCATACTTCTCAAAATGTTTTGCTGGACAATGCAAAATTTTAAAAATTACTTTTAAGCACCAATAACGATGAGATGACTAAAGTATCAACTTACCACACTTGTTTGTTTGTCACGGGAATTTATATATAGGCATGAGTGAGAAATTAAATTAAGCGGGAAGATTTTTCTTACTTTTTGATAATAAGTTAATAAAATAGATAGCCTACACAATAGTAAAAAATCTAGAAAAATAAAAAAGATAGCAGGTTAGAAAAAGGCAGTGAAAAAAAAGTGGAGCTACACACTCTCAACTTCTTTAACGAATGCAGAAAGTTTAGCTGTATTCCTTTCCTTTCTTTTTCTATAACTTAGCTACTTTTTTATCCTTTTGACGTGTACTTTGTCTGAGAGCGCTTGGAACACTTTGGATTCAATTATTAATCCAACGGCTGAGGGCTTAAACTTCCGGATTTGCGTAAAGCCTAACTTTTTAGAGTGGCAGGTGTTCTGCTTAAGTTATTTCGAAAGCATTTCCTCAAATAATTGGATCAGATAATAGAATCCACAGTTCTCATAAATTGTTCAAACAGATTTGAATCAACTCACGAGAATTGAATACCTGGCGACAGGTTTAGTTATTGAGGCACCAATCTTGAAATATCACAAAAATTGGGGACCTAACAACAATTTCCGTGCTCTAAGGAAATCGTTTCAATACTTGAAGGGTTCAGGTGCTAATATGAAAACAACCGTATAATTTGTTAAAATTCATGGTCTCAAGTGTAAATTTCACTAGACGCCCAACAAGCTCGGGTGTTTTTCCCATTTCGATGGCAATAACATTGAAATTGCTACATATAAACATCGAATAAGTTTGGGTGCTTTTATTCAATCCCCAAAAATAAATATGTCGCGAGATCCCCAAATGTTATTCCATCTTCAATTTAAACCCTGGATGCAGTTAGAATGATGGTCTCACTTAAGCTAACAAGCGCCTGATCTTCTGGAAGCTCGATGGCCTTGCTTCACAACAAGAGTTTGTATTTGCGTGTTTAAAAAATAAAATTAAAAGGCAATGTATACAG
The DNA here is from genome assembly GCF_001876935.1 of Asparagus officinalis. Classification (NCBI taxonomy): domain Eukaryota; kingdom Viridiplantae; phylum Streptophyta; class Magnoliopsida; order Asparagales; family Asparagaceae; genus Asparagus; species Asparagus officinalis. Next base: position 1,197,611 of record NC_033795.1, on the reverse strand, counting down.
ATACATCATAGAATACAAAAGAAAGATAGGAAGAGGCGCCTTGTGAACTACATCTCCTAATTCAAGGAAAGAAAAATTGTCTTTACTTTGAAACTGGGCCTTGATAAATAAATTTGTCAACAACAAAAGTAGCATGCCTCATTGATCACTGACACAACAAAAATAGCACACTAGGCATGAAAGGACCCCTCTCTAAGCCGAATTTTCCTCAGTTTCACCGATACATTAATACATCAATACATTTTGTTACATCAATACTCCATACTCGATGAAAGAAATCTTGTTATCGAGTTGAAAACCGGCTCCTTGAACAAGAAACAACAGAGATAGCACCCTTGCTCGACGTATCTTCCACCTAGAATTGCGACGCCTTTGAGTAATATCTTCAACAGTTTATCTGGCATAAGCGTGAAGGAAACGTTACGAGCTCGTTATTTCATCGTTGACCACGTAAAAAAGAAAAAGGCATACGTACGCTACAAATACAGAACAAAAACCAAACGAATGGCATACATACACTACAAATACAGAATAATAACCAAATGATCCAACATGCACGTTGTTGTTGCTCTCTTGCTATAAGATCAAACAGTATGCCTCTATGAGGAGAACGTTGTAATAACAAAAACGCGGAAATTGAAGCCACCCTTCTTCATGGAATATTATACAAAATTCAGGGAGGGAACGAAAGCCAGACAAAAGAACCTACGGTTAAGTCGATATAAATGGCAATAAGAACTTCTGAACGCTACCATTTAATATTCTGAAATGAACATGAAGAGTATATGTTTTGTTCAAATCGCTTTATCTTTGTCCAATTACGTACACTGCTACATCAAGCACAATTGATATTATACCACCTACACCTCACAAGCATCAATTTATTCATAAATAAACAATGAAACACAACTAAGAGAGGCCGATAAGCATAAGAGGGATTCTCATAGAGAAAAGACAAAAGAGTTGTGCTAATTGAACTTCAGGACTACAGACTTCTAGAAGTGGCTACACAATTTTTTAAATATATTTTTTATATTTTTATTTTTTGTTGTTGGGACCTAAGAACTAAAAACAAGATTGTTATACGGACATGTCGTCAAACTTAAGTGACATCTAACAGAGCAGTCTGAACATTCTTGACTGAAGGACAACGTCAGACAATCATATCATCGTGTGTTGTAAATCAACTCTCCCACATCTCAAAGTGATTCGCAACATAATTCAAAATTGTAACAGTGGTTTTTTTTTTCTAGGCACAATAACAGTTTTAATGGTTTTGAACTTCCATTAAGTTATCAAAACTATTCTTTAGGTTCAGAAGCAGAGAGAATATTAGCTAATCTACGTTTCATTGACAAGCGTTACTCCCTTTGCCAAAATTAAGTTACATAGAATAAGATTAAGATGTGATGATATTTGCTTGTGGAAATCCATCCTTATTATGCCGATGGCTTTCTACTGAGACTGTGTTGTGATTATTAATTTCCTAAGGTCACAAACTTTATCATGTCAAGTTTTGGTAAACCAGGACCATTCAGATGTCAATCAACATAAAACAGAAGAAAACTGGAAATATTTTAATATGAAACGTATATAAAAGAAAAAGAATAAGATCAGGTAAAGATACAATAGACACATACTTCAAAGGGAGATTCCTGTGGGTGTATTCTACACCTGTATCTCCGTCAACCACTTGCCCGCTTCCTTTTAAAATCCTACAGGATATGAAAAAATAAATTCAGTCAAGGAGAAGAAATGTGCAGGACATATCATTTGTGCACATGATTTCAATCAAATAGATGTTGCATCAAAATAATATAAATCCAAACATCCTACTTATATTGTAAACTAGAAAAATCAAGTTGGAACCAAGAAAAGTCTGTGAACTATCTTCTGGCCATCTTAGACTAGCAACATGCTTAACAGGGTGGGATCCTCAGAGCATGACTTAAAGAGTGTTTCACCAGCCAGCAGTTTCTATATAGCTATAACTCTAATTTCAGATAAGCTTGCACACACACAAAAAAAAGAAAGAAAAAAAAAGGGAGCAATGCCCTCTTATTATCATTATAAATTGAAATAATAATCTGTAGAGGTTCCCAACAATCCTACCAACATAGGTCACTCTAAAGGCATGAATTCCCCTCATAATTCCAATTAAGGGCTCATCTTATCTTTGTGGCTATGGGAGAAACTAAAAAATAGTTGAATTACTAAGAAGCTTACATACAAAAGTATCTAATATCATTTAAATTCATACCATCGTGTGGTTAGCAGGCCTTCGACACCGACAGGGCCTCGAGCATGGATCCTACTTGTGCTTATACCCACCTTTTCAGAAATAAGCATAAATTTAGTAAAAGGTAGGAGACAGCCAGCAGTTACTTGATAGTGGTTCTCAAACAATTCATACCTCTGCACCAAGCCCAAAACGAGCCCCGTCACAAAAACGTGTACTTGCATTGTGGAAGACAGCAGCACTGGCAAGACAAACAATAAAGATTATATAGATGTCCATTCATTGAAGGCAGACGAGATGAATTCACATATTTTCAAATCAAAATTAAACAAAAGCATTAGCATTAGTAGTCTTGTAGAATAGTGGCTTTGTTTAGAAAAGAAACTACACCATACATCTTTTTGTCAGCATCTCAATCCAAAATCATATAATAATGAATGAGGCATCCATGAAAATACATAGGCAAAAAAGACAAGCTACCACCAATCTTAAGCATATGGTGCAGCGAAGGTTTTGTAATATGGCTATGATGAAATATTGAATGGGGTGCAACAATTAAGAAGTAAAAGAAAACCAATAGATTTAGAATTTTAGTCAGGGGCAAGGACATGCTCGTATTTAAATAGAAAATTTGAACTGCGCATATTTATTTTCTATTGGGTTGAAGAATGAAACTTGAAATTTGAAGTATGCATATTTATTTTCTACTGGGTTGAAGAATGAAATTTGAAACTTTTTTTTGTAGGTTGCAGCTCATAAAAACGACGACTAAAAAAAACTGACAAATATAGTGGGTTATAGAGCCCATGATAATCGTGATATTTGAAGAAAGTGAATTTATTTGCCATCGGGTCGAAATGAACAAAAACTTAAAAATCGTGGGTTGTAGCCCATGAAAATTGTGAATATTGCAATTCTCACAACTAATTGCTAAATGGTAAAAAACTAGACTATAGCCCATGAAAAGCACAAATATTGAACTTCTCAAATTTATTTTCTATTGAGCCGAAGAACAAAATTTGACAAATTTGTGAGTTATATAGCCCACGCAAATGAGATATTTTGTGAAAGAAAATTAATTTCTATTATGTCTAATGAAACTAGACTAATATCATGGGATATAGCCAATGAAGATCGTGAATCTTGAAGTATGTATAATTATTTGTCATTAGCAAAAAAAGAACGAAATTACCCAAATCGTGAGTATAACCCACCAAAATTGCGAATTTTGAAGTAGTCATATTCATAGTTATAAGGTTGAATGAACAATAATAGACAAAAAATTGTGGGTTGTGTCCCATAAAAATCATGAGTATTCAAGTTTCACACAATTAATTGCTAAATGCTCATAAGGTACAAAATGGAAGAATATCATAGACCATACATATAAAAATAACGAATTTTAAAATACACATTTAGTTTTCATTTGGTCAAAGAACAAAAATTGACAAAAATCATGGGATACGTAATATGAAAATCGCGAATATCGAAGTACTGCCAATTATTTGCTAAATTGTCTTAATAGATGAAATGGACAAAAATCATGGACTCATAAATTTTGAAGTACACATTTATTTTCTATTGGGTCAGAGTATGAAAATTGACAAAAAACGTGGCATAGACCATGAAAATTGCACTTTTTGAAGAAAGAGAACCTGTTTTCCATTGGTCAAAACAAACAAAATTTTGACAAATATAGTGGGTCATATAACTCATAAAAATTGCGATATTTGAAGAAAAAAACTTATTTGCCATTGGCTCATTGGATCAAAACGAACAAAAATTGACAATAATCATGGGTTGAAATTTGTGAATATTGACATCCACACAACTAATTGCTAAACGTTCAAAACAGAAAAATGGACAAAACTAATGGACTATAGACCTTGAAATTCACAAATTTTGAACTATGTGAATTTATTTTCCGTTGTCCCCAAGAACGAAAATTGTCAAAACTTGTAGGTTATAATCCCATGAAATTTGCGAAATTTTTATGAAAGAACATTTAATTTCCATCACGTCAAAACTAAGGAAATTAGACTAAAATTGAGGATATAGCCCATGAAATTGGGAATCTTGATGTACGTATAATTACTTGTCATTAAGATAAGACATACAAAAATTGCCAAAACCATACATAATCCACCAATATCACAAATTTTGAGGTAGTCATATTAACTCTCATTAGGAATAAATGATAACAAACAAAAAATTATGGGTTATAGCTCATGAAAATTATGAAATACTGAAGTTTTGCACTATTAATTGCTTAATTATGACAATGAATAAAATGAAAAAAACTAATAAATCATAGACCAATAATAAATTTTAAAGTATTGATATTTTTTCCATTGGGTCAAACCATCAACAAATTTGACAAAAAATTGTGGGTTAACACGCATGAAAAACCGCAATATTTGATGATATTTAATTGCCATAAGGACGAATCTAATGAAAATATGGGTTATAGACTATGAAAATTGTAAATTTTGAGGTACATATAATGACTTGGCATTGAGATGAAAGGAATAAAAATTTCTAAATGTGGATTATAACCCTCCAAATCGCAAATATTGAAGTAATTATAATTAATTCTTGTTGATCCGAATAAACAACAATGGACAAAAATCATGATTATAGCGCATAAAAATTGCAAATATTGAAGTTTGCACATTACCTACTAAATTGCTATGATAGACAAAATGGATAACAATCAACTATACCCAATCACGAATTTTGAAGTACACATTTATTTTCCATTGGGACAAAAAATAAAGATTAGCATCATGGATATAGCCCATGATTCGCAATCTTTGAAAAAAGAAAATTTAACTGCCATTTGGTCAAACTTATTAGCCCATGATAATCACGATGTATGAAGAATGAAAACCTATCTGTCATTTGGTCAAAATAAAAAAAAAATCATGGGTTCTAGCCCATGAAATCACGAAGCTTGAAATTCTCACAACTAATTGCTACATGGTCGAAATGAAAAAAGGACAAAAATAATGGGATTATATAATCCATAAAAATGACGAATTTTGAAGTAAACATAATTATTTTTTATTGAGTCAAAGAACAAAAATTGACAAACATTTGTGGGTTAAAGCCCATGAAAATCGTAATTTTGATGAAACGATATTTAATTGGCATCAAGACGAAACTAATGAAAATACACAAAAGTTATGAGTTATAACCCATGAAAATTGTGAATTTTGAGGTATGTATAATGACTTCGCATTGGGATGATAGCAAGAATTGCTAAAATTGTAGGTTATAACCTACCAAAATCAAGAATTTCAAAGTAATCATCAATAATTTGTTTTGGTACAAATGAATGATAGTGGAGAAATATCTTAGCTATCGCCCATGAAAATCATAAATATTATAGTTTGCATAATTACTTCTTAAATTGTCATCACAGACCAAATGGACAAAGCCATGAACTATGGCGCATGAAAATAACGAATTTTGAAGTCCGCATATTTATTTACCATTGGGTTGAAGAATAAAAGTTGATAAGATTGTGGTTATACCCTACGAAAATCGCAACTTTTGAAGAAAGAAAACCTATTTTCCATTGGGTCAAAACGAATAAAAATTGACAAAATTCATACGTAGTCATTCATGAAAATTGCGAATATTAAAAATCACACAACTATTTGCTACATAGATGAGATGAAAAAAATGAACAAAAATAATGGACTATAGCCCATGAAAATAATGATTTTTGACGTATGCATATATATCTTCCATTAGGTCAAAGAGTAAAAATTGATGAAAAATCGTGTGTTAAAGTCTATGATCATCACAACCTTTTATGAAAGAAAATATAATTGCCATTGGAACTATGAAAGCATGAGTTACAGTTCATAAAATTTGTGAATTCTGAGTGACGTATAAGTACTTGACAATGGGAAGAGAGGAACAAAAATTTACCAAAATCGTGGTTATATGACCCAACAAAATTGCGAATTCGACATAATCATAATTAACTGTTTTAGGTTCAAATGATCAATAACGGACAAAAATCATGGGTTATTGTCCATAAAAATCGCAGGTTATTATCCATAAAAATCGTGAATATTGAAGTTCACACGGTTACTAGCTAAATTGTCATAAATGGACAAAAATCATGGACTATAGCCCATGAAAAGCATGAAGTTTGCATTCGGTCAAAGAATAAAAATTAACAAAATTATAGGTTTACTGTCCATGAAAACTGCAATCTTTGAAGAAAGAAAATTTCTTTGTCATTGGGTCGAAACAAATGAAAATTGACAAAAATAATGGATCATGGGCCCATGAAAATTGTGATATTTGAAGAAAGAAAATTTATTTGCTATCAAAACGAACAAAAATTTACAAAGATCGTGGTTGTAGCCCTTGAAATCCGCGAATATTGAAATTCGCAGAAAGAGTGGATCATTTCCTATTGACCCTTATTTAGTAGAACACTATCATTAGAATTTTAGAGAAAGATTAACGATTAACAGTGCAACAGGCGCACCAAAAAGGTGGAGAAAGTGCAATAGAATTTCTTCCCAGAGTAACTTATGAAACTTTTTTAATGCATTTGTTTTTAATGTATTTGTTGAACTAATGCTTTGATATGTGTAAGCAAATAGACTAACTCGAAGTCCCAAGTTATCATCCGAAGTGTGATATACATTTATATTCATAAGGTTCTACCAAATAAACTACTAGGAGGTTCACAGCCATCTGAATCAAGAACTAATTCGGTAGTCATCTTATGTTTCATAACCATGGCTAGATACCATTTTCTGCACAATATATGATGATGATTTCTATTTTTAGTCGCATGGATCTCAAACTAAATTCTAACAATTCCACTGGAGTTTAGTACTTTCCTAAGCTTATACACCACACCAAAGCCTCACCCACAGATATGTAAACCATTTAGTTCAGTGGGAGTAATGGGACAACGTTTTACTGAGGGCATCACCAATCACGGACTGATGCTGGGAACTATGCTTATTGTGACAAAGTTGCTGTTCTAGAAAGGGTTTCAATAGGTAAAAAATCTCCAACAACCAATAGGGCTTCAAGATGATATTGATTAACAATCAATGCTGAGCATGAAAACTAAAAAATAACAGATCACATCTCATAAAACAGAAAGAAGCTTCAAGAAGGGGTAGGAGATCAACTTGCCTGTCAACCTGATTAAGAAAAGTCTCTGCTACTTCGAGATCTTCAGTGATTATGCAGTCGGTATGTGCACTAGAAACATATTAGAGCCAAAAGTATATATGATACACTTGCTCTGTTAACTGAATCAAAAGTACCTCTGATAAAAACATAATTGAAGTTAGAAATTGGTAGTGATGGAACATCAAAGGGTACCTTCCATGACAATGTATATGGTTAATTGCAGCAAGTACATCGTCAACAATTTCTATTGTGCAAGCTAAGGAGCTGTACTCATGATGAAAGGAATGCGTCAATGGAATCTCTAATTCCACACTTGCTCGGGGTCCCCCATAAAGAGCAACACCTGCAACAGAATACGGCGAAATTATTCAAGCAGAGAAATTTCTTGGTTTGATCATAAGATCTTAAATACTGTTGTAATTTGTTGGAAGTCAATTGAGTAGGAATGATTCTCTCAACCCTCAAGTTATCATTATGTCAACTTGATGTATGGTAATGCAATTCTTAGGGGGTTGTTGGTCTCAAGGACTTGCCTACCAATGTCACATCCAAAATAAGGATAAAAATTATTTACTTTGCCACTTTGCCAGGTGCTGCAACTTACTTCAATCGTCCCCAATTTGAAATGACCAATAGACTTCTATGATCTGGGATCTTCTCAAAGTATAAGCAAACGTTCATACAGCACTTTGTTTATAAACTCTCATTAATCTATGATTTGTTAACCCACGAGTGTGGTTTCTAACAACACAGGTCTTAGACGGTATACCCACACAAAATCTAGACATGAGCACACAACTATATATGTATATTTACTATTTTGAACCAATGTACACATGACTCATAATAAATGTGTTAAGACTTTTGTTTCATATATGACAAGACCATATTAAGGTAAAAAGATCTAACAGAAATAGTTTCTGCCAAAAGAAGCCATAACATATATTGTTTTATACACATTTTCAGCAGATTAAGAATGCTATTTGTTGGACATAGCTGGAAATGGGTTACGTGTCACGCAGCACCTACTCTTTGTCCGAGGAAGTATCCAATGATTCTAACATTTCATGGAAATTTACAAAAATGGAAAGGTTCTTCATCTTAAGTGCTTAATTGCATATACATACTGTTAGAGAATGATAACTATAACTTTTACATCAAATTTTGGACGTTGTTAAGGAACATCTGGAGGTGAAAGGTGCATATTATATTAACTTTAGCTTATAAACACAAGATAATTTATTTTTTGTATGATAGTGAGACCTATATTCTGAATTTTCTAAATGGACAGAATTACACTATGATGGACAGACACACATGTATATACGATTACAAATTCCACACTTACAACAGAAGTGTGTTTCAAGGTTCATGATCATAATAACTTAACCTTTCAGTTGTCGTTATGCTAGACTACTACATCATTATCATATTCATCACATCAATTATAGCTAAAATACCCTCTTTGCTCTAAGGTGCATATCTGTGTTGTGGTGTGTGTAATTATAATTTGCTGTAGTAACCCCAGAAAATTCTGGCAGATACCAATTAATTAATTTGGTAACAGAAGTCATACCTCCACCTCTAAGCTCCATAATTATATCATCAAGTCCTTTAGTCTTCATGAGATCCTTGTGGACTAAAAGCGTCTCCTGCCAAGTAAAGAGAAGTACATTTAGGTCAAGAGTCAAATGAAGCACAAAATTGATTAAGTCCAACATCCTATGTCCATTATAGGTAATAAGTTGTTAAGCTCCAAGCGCTAAATATAGTAGATTATTGTTAACAAATTAAAATTTAAACCAAAGTGTACCATAGCATTACAGGCTGCAGGGTAATCTATCTTGGCATCTAAAACAATGCGCTTTGCCATATCCATATTAGCTGATTTGTCAACATAAACATGACAAATTCCATCTGGACAATACACACTGAAACATTACTATGGTCCTCAAATTCATAATATCAGCGTTACATGAGCAGTGCAGTTCATGAGTAGGATAACACGAAAGGTTGCAATAACGATCACAACTGAATGGGAATAAAGAAAAGCTCACCAGCATGACCTAGAACAGGAATCTTGGTAGACTCCTTTATTTGAGATACCAGTTTGTTGCTGCCTCTCGGGATCACAAGATCGATCACATCATCAAGCTGAAAAGAGCTTGAAATTATGTAGTGAGGAATGTAATCTTACACATTCTGTAGAAACTCCATACTCACCTTTAACAGATCAGGAATGTCATCTCTTGATGTTACAAGCCCGATAAGCTTTTTACCAACATTATCAGGAATGGCTCCAACAATCACCTAACAAAAAATAGAGACTGTTTTTCAGGAGGCAGAGAAATTAAAGTGTGCAAACTAGTCCAACAATCACCTAACAAAAAATAGAGACTGTTTTTCAGGAGGCAGAGAAATTAAAGTGTGCAAACTAGATAATTTTCATGACAACAACACTTGCTTTGTGTTTTTCAGGAGGCAGAGAAATTAAAGTGTGCAAACTAGATAATTTTCATGACAACAACACTTGCTTTTTAAGAAATGAACCTTATGTAATATCGCATTAGACCTAGCAGCTTCCTTCCCACCTTTCAGTAGAAGACCATTTCCACTCCGAATTGCTAAAGATGCAATCTGTAGAGATCAGGCCAGAAGGAGGTTGAAAATGAATTAGAATAATTATATAGTAATCAAAAGAAGCAAGAGATTGCGGGTTTGACAATGGCAAGTAATGTTTCACTAGAAATATGCAGTGGTGCATGAACGATTTATAAACAGCTATACAAGGGTAGAACATAAAAAAATTTATTCCAACTTACAAGTAACAGCATGCAGAGAACAAAAGATTTGGGCTATAACTACAAGTATTAGTTGTTCTTCAAAATTAATCCACCTAAGAACATCCGGTTGTTGGCTTTACCTGAACTAAGGCATCAGGTCGTGATTCAAAAACAATTAGAAGAACTCCCAAAGGACATGATGTCTTCTCTAAAATTAGTCCATCTGCAAGCTAAATAATTCAAAAGTAAGAAGTATGCTCCTAAAGTCACTGTGAAAATAACCAAATGCTACATATTATGGCAGAAAATAATGCTGAATATATATGATTTAAAATTGATTTAAGAATGGAGAAAATTGCAATAGTCAGGCAAAGAAAGATATGATGTCTCAATACATATTCCTTACTTCTGTTCTCATTAGAATTTGACCTATTGGGTCTTCCATGTTGGCAAGGGTGCGGATGGAGTTGGCAAGGCTTGATATCTACAAAGTAATACATGGACACAAAATCTATAAGTTAGGAGAAGAAATAAACTGCATCTAAAGAAGTAAACATGACCAGAATCAGTGTGTAGGCAAATCATGTCAGTGAGAATTCAAAGAAGAACTATCCAAATTCCTTGCCTTTCCTGGCTTTAAAGTCAATCGAGATATCAGTGACGTCTCATACCCAGCTTCTTGCGCAACGGCTACATCAGCCTCGTTTTCAATTTTGATCAATTTTTCATTTGCCTCCAATGCATTAGCAATTTCCAGCAAAATTGTTCTTCGATCTTCTGAGGACATGCTCTAGGGAAAAAAATTTTGTATACATATATAAGGGAACTAGAAATAGAAGAAAAGAAATAATGCACTGTTGTAATGGAAACTATAAAAAAGCAATATAAAAGAAGCGTCCAGAAAATTCCACTTTGTTAAAAAGTAGATCGCTATAATCTACTGTGAAGTTAAATCATATTGTACAAAATCACAACTATACCTGAAGTCGCCTGGAGCACTCTCGTGCTGCAACTGCCATTTCACGTGCACCTGCTTCTTTTGGCAGTGCCCACGAAGCTGCATCCCTATGGAAGAGGGTACCAACCCTCTCTCCTTGAAGTACTTTGATTATGCTATCTGCTGCGAAACCACTGCAAATAACATGAATGATAAGATTGTTTTATTTTGATGTTTTCCTATCAAAACTTTAACTGGTTGTTAGAAGTGATTTCTTACCATTGTTTATCAAAACCAAGTTCTTCCTCCAGAATACTGAAAGAGAAATTTGTGTGTTGGGGGTGTTTTTTTTTTACCCCCA
>NC_033795.1:1155507-1185246 GCF_001876935.1 Asparagus officinalis | reverse complement strand
TTTTTAATTAGCTTGCCAAAAAAGGCCACCCTACAAGCCACAAGTATGGCGCCGCGTAGGCCACTTATTTCTTATGTTGGGCGGACGGGGGGGGCGGGAGTTGTATACCGCGTCTTCCATGGTTCCATTTAGTTAAATACAGAAATAACTTTTGTGTACACATGGATCTGCATATATAGTTAAGGAAAATAACAACAAAAAGAAGAACAACAACAACAAAATATTTAATCTAAAAAGTTTTGTGCATTCTACATGGACCATTTTCTTCCATTCAGCTCTACTAAGGGATATCTTACCAATTAAAGTAACCAACATATCTTTTCTAGTTGTCCATGTCCATGTTCCTTAAATATAATTATGAAGATGCAAACATAGTTGATAGTTCACAAGAAGACAAATCAGACTGTAAAATTTTATTAGCTTTTCATTACCACTTAGGTTGATTTGCCTTGCCACGAGCACCCTACATGCACGCACATAACCTACCATGTCTTAAGCTAATTTAATGCTGCCTCAAATTCTCAGGAAGATTGCTTACGCATTATCAGAGAAATAAGTTTAAGCCTGTGTATCAATATAACTGTGTAGTTTATAAACAAGATAACTTGAGGCATGGTTTTTTTTAATGGGTGGAAAGACAATAAAGCATGTATCACTTTCTCTACCAACAGAAGGATTGATGCAGTGTTTGTTATCAGTAATAGTAGCAATTGTAAACCTAATATCACTATAACATTAAATCGCTGGTAAGTACCATAATCCATATCACCTTATAAATAATACCTCAAACAGGCATCACTATGACATTCTAAAACGTTACATATGAAAAAAAATGTCATGTCAAACATTCCATTCCCACTATCATACAAGTTCATTGTTAAGATCCCAAATATAAAAGAAAATTATATTTTGCTGAATATCCGTACACAGTGCTAGTCAGTTTACTAGATAAAAGGGATTCATGACAATTTGAGAGACTATACTGTCTGCTAGCTCACATGGAAAGAGACTAGTAGACAGAGATTTTCTATTTCCGCCCTCCAGTATTTTGCTTGCTTGAAAATTATGGCCCCAAACTTCTCATACATCCTCCTAGATCACATTTCTAATGCACAAAATAAAATCTCAACACTATAAGAGCAAAACCTTCATAAGCATGATATAAGGATTTATTTAGTTTCTTAAATATTACTGTAAATATAAAGAATCTATTAACTCATTCAATCATCAATCCTTGCATATGGTGATTGGCAACAAACATGCATGATATAGCAACAAACATGCATGATATAGCTGACTACAAACTTTATATTGTACCTGGTGATTATGACAGGAGTGCCAGCAGAGGCAGCATAGACTGCAGACTTAACTTTGGCAGTCATTCCCCCTCTTCCTACCCTGGACTTGTCCCCAAAGGTTATTTCACCCTGATGTCTTTCCTTTATGTAAGTATGAATAATCTTAGAATAAGGTTCACCTGGAGGACCACTATATAGGCCCTCCACATCACTAAGCAAAACAAGGAGATCTGCTTTCAATTCCAAAGCCAAGAGAGCTGCTAAACTATCATTATCCCAGAATATACCAGAAGAATCCTGCAAATAATTCAGTCACGTGAAGCCACAGACTTCAAAATGTATTCCTCACAAGTTGTATGGGCACCTTAAAGTAGATAGCAATTCTTTAAACAGACAGCAAGGAAAATGGTCTAAATTATTCCCACATGTCTAACACTTCTCTCACAAGTATAGGCAAGTTTAGCAAATTTGAAGTTTTGAGATACAATTCAGATCATCATCTATGCAAGATAGGTACAAAAAAGAAAGGATACCTGAGCTGAGATTAGAACAAGGTAGTTACAGCTTGTTATGATTTTACATCAAGTGCAAAAAATGACATGTCAAAAAGGACATGACTCAACACAATGCAGCAACTGAAATAAGGTATATCTATACTATACTAGTAAAGTATCTCCCACTGGTTGCAAGATCGTAACACTTGGCAGATAATGGTATGTGACTTTTCATCATTCTACTATTAATCATTCTTTCCCTTTCCTATGAATTCTTCCTTCTTCTACACTTTTTCAATCTAAAAGTGATATGAAGTCTTCCAACTTTTCTCTAATTATTCACTTAGTACAATAAGCACATTGCAAGCATAAAAACTAGTCCAAAAGTATTGTACATAAAACAACAGAGGCAGGGAAGCAGCGTCATGCCTGATAACAGAAATGTGTCAAGCACAGGATGGTTTGATTAAAAAAGACCAGCGCTTCATTGGGTGCATTTATGCACATGCAGTGTCAAAAATATCCTGAAACACTGGTTTGAATATGCTATATGCTCCAAACCATCTTAAAATGGGATGACTAAAGTGGGGAAGTGCTTGTAGAGTCTTATGTAATCGTAAAATACCCATTTTGAAGAAAAAGTTTAGAAGACAAGCTAGATCGGATTATTAGGCAGTTAAAAAGCAACATGAGAATGCTAGCATGAATGAGTGAAATTACTTAGTAGTGAGAGATTGCTCTTACTGAAATCAAATGAGGGAGAATTGTTTGAGATTGTTCGGATATGTGCAACACAGGCAAATAAGCACCAGTAACGAGAAGTAATAAGTAATGGGATTGCTGTCAATGCAGCAATTGAAGACCACAGATGGCTTACGAGAACTTGAAAGAAGGCCGTTACAGAAAATATAGTAATTGTTAAAATTCAACTAAGAAGATGATCTTCAGCAGTGAATAAAAATAGAAAGACTCATGATAGGCTTTCATGATAGGCTTTCCAAGAAATTTCGCATAAAAATAGAAAGACTCATAATAGGCTTTCCAAGAAATTTCGCATAAAGCTCATACACACACACCTTAAACATTATGCCAAATAGGAATAAGAGATTCATTGCATGTTTGGTTTAATCTATTTTCAGAAGTCAATATTATCTATTAACATAGTTTGTTTTCAGAAGTCTGAAATCAATGTATATTCAAAAATTGCAAATAGTTTATATATATACACACGCACGCACACGCACACACAAACACACATATGATTCTCCATTGATATCGAAGCACGGTCACCATATACCTTAAACATTATGCCAAATAGGAATAAGAGACTTCATTGCACGTTTGGTTTAATCTACTTTCAGAAGTCAATATTATCTATTAACATAATCTAATTTCAGAAGTCTGAAATAAATGTATATTCAAAAAAGAAGTCAATATTATCTATTAACATAATCTAATTTCAGAAGTCTGAAATAAATGTATATTCAAAAATCGGAAATAGTTTAAATCTTATCAGCTTTGTGAGCAATCCTTTATCATTAGGATCCCTTTGAACCTGAATAAATATTAATTGGTTGTTAATCTTCATGTGAATTGTGCAAAAACCTACAAAAAGGAACCATCAACCAAACCAAATCCTTATTCCTATCCATACTGGAGCTTTACCTCGTGTTGGACATTTATTCAAAAAAAAAATTCCAAATTGGGCCACGATTGTTAACTTGTATATGGACATTTGTTAGGCCATTGATATTAGTCAAAAAACTAAATTTACAAAAGAATTTTGTCTATCTAACAAACTGATTAACTGAAATATAAATCACACTTTAGACAAATTCTGTGCATAGCAGGGTTTATGTTTATTTTGACAAATATTTCTGAGAAGTAGACCATTCAACAAAATAAATTTATTGAGACTCTACTTGGTAATATAGGTAGATAGTAAACAATTTGCTCAAAACAAACTTATGAGGAAGCATATCTACTTTCACAAAATTAGGTGCACGGAACACAAGCTGCAAAATGAAAGTGTTCACATCTAGACTGCATGTATAAGACGAAACCAACTAGAATTGTACATACTGTTTTTTAAGGTTCATGGAAGTACCTCGTATGGAGCTTGCCTCGTACTGATGGCATCATTTTCATTGAAAACAGGAATAACCTTAAGCCCTAACAATGTATTCACGGTTTCAGTTAGCTGCTTCCTGAAATCTGGATCCTTGAAGTCGCTATCAGTCACAAGAAGTTGAGATGGCGTGACATCCAACTGCGTCATCAATAGCACCACTCCATGAAAATTTAGAAGAACGTTATTTGAAGTTTAAAAAAAAAGTAAATGTTTGTCGGAACGGGGTGAAAATCCAGAAGACACCTGACCAAATAATGCATCATACAGTGCCATGAGACCACTCTGACCAACAGAAGCACATGCCTTTCCATCTAGCTCTATTTGAGGTTTTTGAAGATCAGCAAAGCTGCAATATGAACTAGTTAATCCATGGACAAGCAATAAAGTTTAGAAACTATTGGGTCCTATTAAGGTAACCAATGTATATCTCCTTAAAGTGGAATCACAGTCTCTTTTCTGCACAGTTCCATCCTCATTGTAGATTGGCTTTAAAAGAAAAGCTATTTGCTCAAGAGATCAATGTGCTTCAAAGAGATTAAGGGAAATTTCATAAATTGTTGACAATCGACGATGTGAGAAATGCTTACGTGAAAATCTCAAATGCCGAGCAGGCTTGCAAGACAACAATAAAAGTTGAGGTAAAATTGGTAACGAATAAAATATATATTATATGAACCCTCAACTCAACCGCATTTTAATTTTGAAGGACTATATTAGAGTGGATGAACGATCAGGGCCAAGAAATTGAAAGGACAGGTTCTTAACCTGCTGTTGACTAATCTCCTATATCTAAGCCTCTGTCGACCAACACCCACCGCACCAGATGTTACCAAAATCACATCCAATCCTCGAGAATTCAGTTCTTTGACCTGCACATTAATCATTCCATCTTTACAACACAGACTTCGAAACTTCTGAGAAGAACTTGCGAACAACTTAGCATTAAAGAATGAATTGCTGCTACTGAAAGTTCAGCCTTACCTGCTCGCAGAGAGACCCTAACCTCCCAAGCGCCAACCTTCCATCAATTCTAGTTACAACAGCAGTCCCTACCTGTGAAAATAAACAAACGGAAACACCTAAATTCAGTGCATTTCTGCAACCATAGTTAATGGCACGGTTTCACTGGTTGCAAAGATCGAATCTTGACCCCAATCCCAATCGAGGAAGCTAACTTCAATCAAAAGACAGACTTCCTAATGAATTTGGGTCTCAAACAGTATGAGCAGCTACAGACCAAAGTAAACAGCGTGAGATTCACTACTTAAAAACATCAATTTTTGAATCGGCCAAGTTAACTTCAACTAAAATCAGTCGGCAAAGCGGGGTTTTAGCAGATCACAAGCAGAGAGAGAGAGAGAGAGAGAGAGAGAGAGAGAGGGGAACGACACCAACTTTGATGACGATACGCTTGACGCCCTGGACGAAGGCCCGAGTGGGGTCCACTGCCGCCATGAGAGGCCTCTGGTGCTAAGCTTTTCCGAGCCCTAGATCAATTTTATTTACTTCGATATGGAGAAGTTTCTAAAGTTTTTATGGGGGCTGGCGATGAGCGCCGCCGCCGGCGACTACGAGGGATAAATTTCCAAGTTCGGCTTCTGCGGAAAGGGGGAGGGTTTTAGAAAGAACGCTGACGCTAGAAGTCTGACCATCACGTGGTGGGCCTCGACGGGCCGTTTGTTTCTACGAAGGGGCTTTTTGGTTCGCCCGCAATTTGTGGAAAATGTCCGGAAAAGAAAGAAAATCATACTCCCTTTAAAAGCACGAGTTCGGAAAAATCTTATGTAGACAAAAATACCCTTATAAAGTTTGAACTATCTTATCTATAATCAAATTATAATTTTTAAATTTAATTTAATGATTTATTCTATGTGTTTGTTATGGTGGTTATATTTCTTATTTGATTAATAATATCTTCTGTTGCAAATCTCCGAAATCAATTTCTAATTTACCGTAGACTCCAACAACATAATTGGGGATTTATTCTATGGGTTTGTTATGGTGGTTATATTTAATTATACGCAATTCAGAGGATTTGTGTTAAGTTAAGAAAGAAGTTAATTAGGGGATATCCTGTTTGTTTGTTAACAACGTTTCTAAAACAAAATTTTAGAAATTTTGTTTGTTTGTTAGGTTTTGAAAACAAAATCTTAGAAATCTTGTTTGTTTGTAGATAAAATAATAAAGTTTAAATAAGAATTTGCGGGCCTCACTCATTAGCAGTACCGTATATTAAATTTTGGAAGAAGCTACATGTATCATAATCGAGAATAAATTAAGTAGCTTTGAAACATATTACTATCCTAATAACCGAGTTATTTTGATTATCAGAAGCACTATTATCTGAACTAATATTATCCCAACACTCCAATTTAAATCCTAATAAAACTCTTATTATGACTATTATCCTATCACATGCAACACCTCATGCCTATATCTAAACAAAGAAATTAGACAATTTTCATAGTAACTTCATCTCCTTCAACATGTATTTGATTTAAGGGTGATATTTGTTTTACAATGCAATTACTTTTTATGGCAATTTAATTTTTTTAATATTTCTTCATCTTTCATGCAGAAGTTAGAGGGTTAAGGATTTGATTGTTGCACGTTCTCCCATCTATCAAGGTAAATCTTCATGTTTGATATTATTTTAATATAGATTTATTTGATTATATATTTTATTTGATTAAACCGAAATAGAAAACAAATACCTTTCATCTTCTTTATTTTTTATTTTTATTTTTGCTTCGCAAACAAATGAGCCATAAATCAAATCCGTGAATGCCCGGTATTTATTACTCAAAGTTATTGAACTGTAACAGACTGATGGATTCAAAAATAAAATATCCTTACCAAAGAGAAACAATCAACAGTGACTACTAATAATCATTGGCGATTTGCTCTACGCAGCAATAATTAGAAGAGTGTTAGAAAATATTAAAAAAATTAATTAAAGAAATTTTGACCGCAACTCTACCAAATAAGAAAAGTACGAAGAGGATAGGATTTAACTTTTTCCTTTGATTTGTTTTGCTTGGAATAATCGGTGTTTCTTATAGAAAAAGTATATAAAAAATGTTACCATAACAACATAGCATACCTTCAATTATCTTTCCCTCTTCTCCTTAGTTTTTGAAATTTTGAAATCTCTAACAAACGCAATCAAGAAGATATTCAATATCTTACCATAATACCAGCAAATACCTAATACTTTTTCCACCTCTTATCCTCCATTCCTCATTGTACTGATCATATAGCAAGTTTCGACAATTTAAATAAATACAATTTATATAAGGAAGGAAATTTCTGATTTTATGGATATTAACAAAAATTTACAAAAAATAAATTTCTCTCCTCTCATAAGATTTTGAATTTCAAAATTAGTAGGATGATATAGAAAATCAAAAAAGTATATTTATGTAATCCACCTTTTTAAAGTCAGTGGGTTATAATATTTACAATGTATCCTGTTGGATTGCCACTAATCCACAAACTCCTGTCCTTGCAATTATTGGCATCGTTATAAAATCTTTTTATACTGGCTGGTTCTCATATTATGAGAAAATAAAATTCTAGATGTATAATTAATGTTGAAGCCTGTCAATTGACATGTTTGCAAATTATCTTTTCCAAAATATTTCTTCCATTATACCAAAACCTTCAAGTTAATTAGAGGGGTATATTATTAACATTTCTAAAATATATGGTTATGATTTCATAAGGGTTTTAAGAGTAAACCATAAACTTCAGTTAGATGGTTCAATAAGCTAAGTCATATGCATATTTAAAATCGAACCATTTATCATACTTCTTTTAAAAACACGAGCTTTGAAAAAATTTTCGGTAGACAAAAATACTCCTATAAAGTTTGAACTGTCCTATCACTAATCAAATTCTAATTTTTAAATTGTATTTAATGATTTATTCTAATCCAAATCAAATAAGTTCAAAGTTTGAACTATCCTAATCCTAATCAAATTCTAACTTTTAAATTGTATAACTATCCTAATCATAATCAAATTCAAAAATAATTTTTAGTTTGTTCCGCAAGAATTTGTTATGATGGTTATACAGCTGTTGCTACCAACAATTAAATGCAAGTTAGGATTTAAAAAATACAGCAATAGAATAATTAAATATTTAATATGGCTGTTGTTACGCCCATATTTAAACCGAAGGCATACCTTGATATTTAATTAAATAATAATTTCCAGCGATGACCATCTCTGGATTACATAATTTCAACTCAATTGGAGTGCAAAGTAGAAGAATAAACTCAATTGGCATACAACTCCAATAGAAGTGTGAAAGGGACAAAAGTGGCAACCCATGTCATGAATCGCTAAGTTGACCAGCTTGCACAACCTTACATCCTTTCAACTTTTTTTTAAACGATATAATGTATATTTATCATCTAAAGATGTCCTAAGTGCACTTGAAAACCGAAGGCATACTTTGATAAACATCTCTAAATTCAAAATAAATAATGAAACACAATCCTAATCAAATTCTAATTTTTATATTTTAAATGTTTGTACAAAGAGAACTTCAATTATGACTATTATCCTATCACACGTAACATCTCATGCCTATATATAAACCAAGAAATTACATAATTTTCATATTAACTTCATCTCCTTCAACATGTATCTTTTTTTTCATTTTCATAATTATTCTTTAGAAATGTTGTGCATTTGATTTAATAGTGATACTTGTTTTGCACTGCAATTAGTTTTTATGGCAATTGATATTTTTTTAAATTTCTTTAGTTTTCATGCAGTATTTAGAGGACTAAGAATTTGATTGTTGCAAGTTCTCCCATTTATCAAGGTAAATCTTCATATTTGATATTGTTTTAATTTGGGTTTATTTGATTATATATTTTATTTGATTAAATCGAATGTCGGCAAATCAGCCATTGCAAATTCTATGCATCAAGTTGGTAGGATAACCGCAAAAGGTGCTTTCTTGAGCTCTTCTGAAATTTGAGTATTAAGTTAATGACACTTTTGAGGGCTGTTGTATTAACTAAAAAACTTCTCATCTGTTTCTTATTGTAAGAGAAAGGAAAATTGAAGCATGCGATAGTAAGCACATGCAGTCCGAAGAGACTAAAGATATCATTAGTTATGTGGTTTGTGGGTTCTCTTTACCACACTGTTGTTCATTGTGAACATGCATCATTATGCCCACAAACATTTTTATGCTTTAGGAATAGTAGTTTGATTTGCAGAGAAGATTGAGCATTTTAAATTTCTATTGGACATAATCACTTAGAATGCTTATTGTTCGTCAATATTCCCCTAAATCTTAGGTTTTAAAAGTTATAATCATGAAAATTCAATGGAATTTTTTGGAACCCTAGGTCTATTTAATCAGATTGTTAAAATATTAAATCATTGGAATCAAAAAGCTTCCATAGTGAATAAAATAACACTATTAATTAATAATAGATACTTTTTAACATAAACCTTGGTTTGAACAGATAGCCTTTAAAGATAACATATGCTAGATATTTTATAGAAAAATCACATATATGACCAATGAAACATATGTAATTAGGGGCCTACAACATCATGCATGTAACAAAATATAAAGCTTTATCACAAAGCAAGAAAACACATACAAATGAAGTAGATTATCAATGATCTATATTTAATTATCATTTGCTTAAAGGTATCATTAACTTAATACTCAAATTTCAAAAGAGCTCAAGCGTTTGCACTTACCCTACCAACTTGATGCATATAATTTGCAATGGCTGATTTGCAAGTTATGATTCTAAAAATACATCAACAGAACTTTAGTTCATAATGATATTGCTATTCATGCTTGACGCCATATTATATTTTGGGATTAGTAAAATTTGGAATATGACATAATTATTAATTTAACTTATTTTTATTTGCTATTCTACTTGAAGATATTATTATGTCAATTGATATTTTTTCTTAAGAAATCAATTAAAATGTCCCAGTTAAGTTTATAATATCCAAAAATATTGTGCAATTCTATTTTTAATGAAATAAGAAATATGATTTTTTTATTGCTATAACTATAGTTTATAATGACTATTACATTGATTTTTAATAATATTTAAATAAAAAAATAGTAAATCTAATAATTCAATTTTACATATTTAAACTCAAGATATTTTTAATAATATTTAAATAAAAAAATAGTAAATCTAATAATTCAATTTTACATATTTAAACTCAAGATGAATCTGACTAATTTATGGTAAGAAAATAGTAAATCTAATAATTCAATTTTACATATTTAAACTCAAGATGAATCTGACTAATTTATGGTAAGAAAAAAATATAAAAGAAAAATATTTTGATATTTAACCACGTGCACTGCACGTGCATAAAAACTAGTGGATGTAAAAATACATCTTTTTGTAAGTTTTTCGTCATTTTTTATTTTCTTGTGATTTACACCTTGAAACCAAGAAAGTGTTAATGTGTCAATTTCTTATTGGTTAATGTGACCTACATTTATTTACGATACCCATTTCATGATTTTTGTTTAAGAAAATTAGAGAAAAACTTATTTAATGGTTTCCCAACCTTCTTCGTTTTTTTTTATTTTGAGGAAAACAATCAAACAACCCCGTATTGCTTGAGCTTTGCGTTGAAAGACCGGAGCTAGGGAGCTAGTAGTTTAAAATTTTAGGTTTTTATCAAAAAAAATATTTACTTGTCATTTTAAAATTTATAAACATGGGTTTGTCCCGTAAGATAATTACATAAAATGTGATTTTCTAGAATTGATTTTAATCGGATTTGTGATTTTAGCACATCCCTAACAAAGTTCATATGCATCCAAACAAAATTCAGTTGCATTTATCTCTCATACAACTTCTATTTAATAATCATCACAAGCAAATACATATTTTAAGAACGGCTTTCTTTTTTCTAAAACCCATTTTCCCGCATCAAGATGCAACGAACAAACCAAACAGCCCTCGGTGAACCAGAGGAGTTTGAGGGTTCTAGTGAATTTCGGAGGATGGTTATACTAAAAATACCAATCTAGTAATTTAGTCCGTTCGAATATGTTGGTATGTTAATGAGTTCGATCTTAGTCCACTTTCTCGTATTTTCAAGGGTTTTTCTCAATATTTTTCCCTTAAATCTTTAGAGTTTTGAAAAGGCCCTACGCAACATTGAAATCATTATTACATTCGCCACCTCTCATATCTTTATATCTCTATTATTGCCTTTAAAGGTTTTATTTGAAACAACTTAAGAAAATTAAGGAATCAAATAATGTATTTAGATCTGAGGGGCTAATTCTCAAACCAACATCTAATGATTATAATATCTAATAGCAATTTCAATGATACGAGGAAATAAGTTCAAAATAAACTATGAGAGCAATATAGAATACATAGCATCATAAATTCATACGTTATATAATGAGCTCCTTTCATACACATTTACCAGATGAAGAATTGTAGGCCGGGTAAAGTAATAAAGAAAACAACCTCATTTACACATATGGTCTCATATAAAAAAACATATTACTCTTGCACGAAGCTGTATACAAAGGTCAAAATGACATGCACGCCTATGTATTTGTAAAATTTTATGAATATTTATAAGCAATAATCTCTCTTTTAATAACAAATGCAAGCAGTGGCGTAACCAGAATTATTTTTTGCCCTGGGCGAAAAATAAAAGTGATCTACGAGTATGTTGTGAATCAAACTCCTCTACCATTTATTTTGTGTAAAGGCTAGAAGTAATTTCTTTTTCAATATAAAGTATCATGTTATTAGCAAACAATTCATCTCCCCATCTTGTTGCACAATGATGTTTTTATGAGTTTCATTGCCGAAAATATTTTTTCCGTGCTTGCAGTCGAAATAGGAAGAGTCAACATGAGCCGAATCAAAGCGGAGAAATTTTAGTAATCCTAGTCCATTGTTGCATGTACACCCCCAAGGATTTTTAACACTAAAGATGTGGCAAAAAATATTTGCAAAAATGGGCCAAATACCAAAACGCGATATTTTAATTGTTCAATGACTTACCTGCTAAATTCTTTCCCTGGGCAGCTGCCCAGGGCAAGCCAAGGCTAGCTACGCCACTGAATGCAAGTGAGGCAAGTAAACGTCACTTGTGGGCCTTCTAGCCCAGGAGCCAGCAATTTACAGTCCATGTTTCATTTCCCGGCCTGTTACGGTGGGCTCCGGAGCGCAATGTCTTCGTCTGCGAGTTATCAGCAGTTACATTCATCAGGACAAAATTTTAAACTAAACCCTTTAAAAAAATAATCATCAAATTTAACTTATTTTTAAAATATTTATCAAAATAGATATAGTTTCTTGTCACGGTTGGCTGAAACTAGGTTGATTTCAATAAATATTTTATGAACTAGGTCGACTTTGAAAGGAAAAAAGATCACGCACCCGTACGAGTCTGAGAATTCACTAGAGCATAATACACAAATTAGCTCTAGGGGGTTGCTAATCCCATAGGTATCGTTTGGCAAAGGGTTAAGTGAGGGGTTAAAGAGACTTAACCCCTGCTTAACCTGCCAAACACAACAAATCTATATTAGGGCTAAAGTGAGTTAACCCTCCATAATTTTTCAAACATAAAAAATATAGAAGAGTTAAGTTAACCCCTCTAGAGGGGTTAAAATGAGTTAACCCCTCAAAATGAGGGGTTTACTAATACTCCTATTTAGATGGAATAAGAGTTAACCCTTCTAATTATAAAGAAAATAGTCAAAATCATTGTTATTCCCAAAACACTAAAACTGATCATAAGAGCTAAAATAAAACTTATTTAACGGGTTAATAATTTAGTCATTCGGATTATCAAATGGTCTAAGAACATTAATCCTTCTCTTTAACCCCCTCTTCATTAACCCTTTGCCAAACGGGGCCATAGGGTTCAGAAAAATTTCATTCAAAAATCAAACTTGTTTTGCACTTTTGCCCGAGACGTCGCCGAAACTAGGCCAATCTTAATAAATATCTTGCAAACAGGTCCAACTTGATAATTATTTTTTGAATAGGTGTATTTCAAAAATTTCCCCTCGCCGCACGCCAAAAAGTTTTCGACACGACATCGGCCATACTTCGGATCCCTCGCTGTTCTCTCCCGTTCTCCGAGAGAATTCCAATTTCTAGGGTATTTTTAGCTCCAGTAACCTGATTAAAAGAAAAGGAAAAAAAACCCCCAAGATTTTGTATCAGAGATGGCGATCTAAGAGCTTCGATCGCCTTCTACAATGGAGGAGGGTTATACCAGTCTCCCTTCGAGCCATTTGCTCGGCTCAGTTCCCGTACTCTCTCTCTCTCTCTCTCTCGCGCGCGCGCTCTCAATCCCTTTTTTTATTTTTTTTTTCTTATAATTTCTCGATTACTTGGTTGTTTGAGTGAATTGATTTGAGATTTTGTTTGCAGGCTGTGATTACTGAAGAGAAAAAGCCGACTACAAGTGAAAGTAGGGCTGCGATTCCCGTTTCCTTATTATGTTTTTTTTTTATATTTTTAATTTTTTAAATTTAGATCCGTGAAGTTTGCTGTGTTGGTTGTCTAGGAGGTGCCGCTCCAAATGCAAAATTGCAAATCTTTCCGCCCAACAACGGAGGTTATCAATCCCCTGGGACCCCGTACGGTAATAATTTCTTAATTGTTTTATTGATAATTCATGTTTGCGGAGTTTTCTTCGATTTGAAGTGTAGTTTTAGATATGGCAATAATTTCTCAAACCAACGTCTAATGATTATAATATCTCGAGGAGGCATCTTTTCCTTCATGTTCTTTCTTTTTTGTTTTGATTTCTCGTAAATGTGCCTTGTTCGGCCGCAAAATACTTATACACTTCTTTTTTGCCCCCTTAGGTGATTCACAGTGCATATTTGAAGTTGTCTAATTGAATTGGTTACTGTATCCTTTACTCTAGACTTAGGTTTATGTTTTAACCATGTACTTTCACTTGTTATTCACATATAATTGTATTCTGAAAAAAACAATGCCTGTTAACTAAAAGCATAGCTTTATAACCTTTTGTTTTATTATGTTATATCCAGCCCATTAGTTATGACTGATATATATGTTTCAATTTCTTTGTTCTTGCTTGCTTATGCATGATATTCATTGCTTCTACAAATGCAGATGGAGGTGAACAAACAACAAGCAATTGGAAGGGGTTCTTTAGCATTTCATCCTACCAGCCATATTTCAATGTTGATAGTGATATTGTTGTTGATAGGCTCATTAGTTCTGTGTATCCAACAAATGATTTCTATAGAAAGATTGACACAAATCCTGATATGTGAGTCATTCTCTTTCAATCCTTCTTCCCCCTCTTTATCTTACATGGATCTGCTTATAAATTTAAACTTAAAATGGCAAATATGACGGATTTGAAGTGTAGTTTTAGATATGACAAAATTTTGGATACAAGCGTATGAATATTCAACGGTGAGATAGCTTTAGTTGGGAAGGCATGCAATATGGACTTAATCATGGAATTAATGTTGAACTCCATGAGTAGTATTCACCTTAAAAACGTAGGCAGTCCACATGTAGTTATTAAAATGAGTCTAACGTTGTATTTAATTACCTGGTCATATTCCTTCCTGGACTTATTATGTACTGAAAATCTGAAACTAAAACCCAAAAAAATTTAAAATAAAGCAGACATGAGATTCCCTTCTCTGATGACTATTATTTCTTAATGTTTGAAAATATCACTAGCCCACATATGTAAACCCACTTTACCTACTTTTTACTCCTGTGCTATACACTGCTAACAAATTTTTTCTTCTTTTTCTTGATTTCATCTTTTTGACTCTCTTGTGGGGTCTTGTTTCATTGGATGACCATCTCTGTTATCATCTGGGGTCACTATAACTGAAGATCATTTATTATCTTGTGAGATTTTTTATGTCAAAACTTTGATTTTTGTAGGTATGGCCCTGTTTGGATCACTACAACATTGGTATTTATATTTGCTGCCCTTGGAAATTGTGCTACTTATCTGATACACCAGAGATATGAACAAGATGTAATATGGAGCTTTGATGTCACATATGTGAAATGGGCAGCAAGCATTGTTTATGGCTATGCACTTCTTGTACCAGCTGCATTTTACTTCTTGCTTCAGTATTTGGGAACCAATGCAAGTCTAATACGTTTATGGTGCATGTGGGGATATTCTCTGTTCGTCTTTATCCCAAGTTCTGTAAGTATCCATTTCTGATGGTCATTGGCTTACCATCTACATCTAAAAAGAATGTTAACAGCTTATAGTGGTACGTTGAACAGAGTAGTACTGATAATCTATTCTTTGTTTCTTCGTTATCAATGTTCAAGTTAATACCTTCAGATGTGTAAGTGCATAAGTATTATAATGTTCCTCCACAAATACCATGAAGTTATGTGGAAGTCTTTTTTATTGCTAAACTCACACCTAGGATTTGCATGGAGGCATGGAAAATCTTCTGGGGTCTGGTTGAAATGTATAAAGCCTTTCTTGAAGAGTCCATACAAGAGAAGTGTTATTCATTTAAGCAGGTGGATTTGAAACCTTCGGCTTTGTTTGCTTAAATTTTAAACCAAGGATTGGAAGGGGATATTTAAGCCTAGTGTATCCATATCCATATATCCGACCTCAGTAATCTTCTAGTACTAACCTGAAAAAGCTCAAGGAAGTTGCATCCACTTTATTCAGGTTCCACTTGCATACTTTTAATCTAGAACATATGGTTTTTCTTTTTCCTTTTTAACCTCGTCATATTTGGAGAGACATGTGAAGCCATGACTCCTGGTTAATGGCTTCTGTTGCTTTTTTAATCAATCATCTCTTAGTAGCTTTAGATTTTGAAGAGGTTGTTTATATAATTGGGTTGAAATGCTGTATATAGTTGGGTTAATGCGTTGTGTGACTGTAGCACACACCTGCGCTAAACTTTGAATATTCTAAATGTGTATGGTGAAAGTGCTTGAACTTGTAAATTCAGACTGATGGTTATACTGGTGTAAATCTGCTATATATCTGATGCGCTCAAAAACTTTGATGGGGTAGCATATGTAATTAGCACTGAGGCTTCTTACATGTTCATATAAGTTTCCAAATTTATGCTGTAAAATCTGTATACCTGAAAGCTTCTTCGTATTTGATCTTGGGTGTGTGTGTGTGTGTGTGTGGGGGGGGGGGGGGGGGGCAGTTTAATATACTACATGCGTACAAATAATTTGTTTTGGTCTCGATTGGAATGCTTTCTAATTTTTCCCTCTTACCTTTGGACTTGTGCCGTTGTTGTTCATTAAATATTTACAATTGTGAGTTTAGTTGAACATGTTGAAAACAAAGTTCCCTTCATTATTATCAGACTGACAGAGAATCTGGGGGGCAGTTAACATACTACATGTTTACAAACAATTCTTTTTGGGCTTGATTGGAATACTTTCTAATTTTCCCCTCTTGCCTTTTGACTTGTGTTGTTTTTGTCCTATAAATAATCACAATTGTGAGTTAAATTGCACATGTAGAAAACAAAACCCCCTTCTCTAAGCTGATTGTTTATTCCTTTGAATCGCATTTCAGTTGCTGTTGGTCATTCCTGTCGAGTTCATCCGCTGGATCATCATAATTCTTGCCGGTACAGCATCGTCATGGTTCATCTACGAGAACTTGAAGGTTTACACTGAGGAGAGCCATGACCTCATGGTGTTAGTTGCTAGTGCCTTGGTATTGCAATTTGCTCTAGCAATTTTCGTCAAAGTTTTTTTCTTTGTATGAAGTAATGTTGATGACTTGTCTGAGGCTACCTTTTTATCATCATGTATGAGGAAGCTTTGTGTCATCCCTAATCTGTAGCATATATATATATATTTTGACGGTTTCCTCTTGAGATTTCAGCTTACACAAATATTACGTAGTGTTGTGCCAATTTTGTGAGAGATAGCAACGTTGAGATTGGATGCTTTTCTTCTTGATAAACATTAAACAGTACTTTATATTGGGCTGTAACAGCGATTATGTACGTTGGAAAGTGCTATGATATTTTTTTTAACGTTTAAATTAGGCACAAATTCTTTGAAGTTAAACCAACTTTAAAGGTAAACTCTTTGGTTGAATATTTTTTCCTTTCAATTGAAAGGTAAATTCATATTCCTTTTCTCCTCTAGTTTCATTTGCCTCTAATTACATCTATTCTTTTCCGATAATTTTTTTAGAAAATTCGCTTATTTAATCGCTTCCTTATTTAATCGCTAAGGAAGCGAACTTGAGCCTAAGAGCATTTGAGACTGGTAGAACGAAACTGGAGAATTTTTTTTTTTTAGTTTTACTTATTTATTTATTTATTTGCGGAGGTCCATGATACAGGGGATTGCTACAGCAACCTATTAGGACAAAAAGTTTTGGGTGACACTAGGGGTACACCCCTAACCACAACCTCAACCACACCCTCTCTCATTTGCTACAGTGCACCGGGTCTCACATGAGATTTTAAAACCTGTCATTTTCCAAAAGTTTAACGCGTCATTGTGTGTTAACAAGTTCCATTGAACACATTTAAAAGAACATCAAAAAAACACCCTCAGATTTCTCTCTAACGTCAAAAAACACCCTCAGATTTTTCCTTGCACGCTCATATTCCTTCTCTAGCTCTCCCTCCTCCTCTCTCTAGAGTAGCGTATACAATTATGATCTTAATTAGCTAAATATCTGCTTCCTAGATAAGTACACGTAACTGCGGTCTTTCGAAAATTCCATCTATAAATTGCAATTTGAATTACAACTAGACTCCTTTTCAGAACCGTTTGGCATGTGGCTGTATCACAAGTTCTGTCGATTACCTATATAGTAACTCAACGTTTTCAACATGCACTCTTTATGAGTCAGAAACACAATCTAGTTGACGATGAGTTGAAGGGAAATGCTTATAAAAATAACAATAAAGCAAAATCAAATGAAATAAAATAGTTGAACGAGGACAACAGCAACACACAAAGACCTGCACAACGAAGCTGTTTAGAGCCGCAAAGTATATGACGGAAGAGAATGTACATTGCAGCATCAAGCAAAATATTCAGATGACCCCAACGCTCATTAAAGTATAGCAGGTACCCACGGGTACATCATTCGTATTTGATTACTGCTTACATTGTTAGAATTTTGGATACTACTTTCATAATCTAGAATTGCATTGCCAATGCGCTTGAATACACAACCAACGAAAATAACCTCACATCGTCAAGAAAAATAAACTAGTAAACTTAAAAAACCTCTGAACAGTTGACATAAATCATTTCTCAACAAACTCCTTCAAATTGTTCAGCCAGTGCAAATACTCACGACTGTCTTTGTTGATCATGTACTCATGCAAGAAGTTGGTTGTTATGGGCGTGATGCCTCTCAGCTCCAAATACTTGTGGAAAGCCTTCTGGAGGTTCTCATCCAAATCACTACCAAAAACAGCGAAATTTGTTTATTTACCAAACCATTACACATAAATGCTACACAAAGATATAGGGTAAATTTCTTAAGAATATCATGAACTTTGGAGTGTTTTGCATAAAACTAGCATTAAACTTTTTTATTAGAGATTTTTGCTAAACTATCATAACTGAAGAGTGAAGACAATTAGGATATCATGTAATTCACACATGGCATGCAATCTTGCTCTCATGTACTTTTTATATCTTCTAGAACCCCAAATTTTGTGGATTGATAGCTATAAATAAGAGTAGTTTAGGCATTTTATCCAAGACATAACAACATTAGCAACAAATTTCAATAGTTCATCGTATTTTCCGCAACTATGAATGTTCATGATAATTTTCTCTAATAAAAAAACTAATAGCAGTATCTTTGTGCAGAACCCTCCAAAATTCATGATATATAGTTTAGTAGAACTTATCTAATATTATGCTAGTAGGAAATTGACTTTGATGCTTACTTGAAATCTGGACCTTCATAAGCAAGCATTTCTTGCTCTTTTTCTGATGCATTTTCTCTAACTGACATGGCATCTATTGTAATCTCATCAGGATAAGCAGTGCAGATGAATTCCAGGCTCGGCCCATGTCCTCTGCTAATATTCACAGTCAGTGGGAGGCTAGATTGGCTGGAGCTCTCACCAGCTTCACCTTCATCATCATCATTCTTGTTATTGTTAGCAACGTCCCCATCAGGTTCTTCTCCAGTGACGAGGCTTGACATGGAAACTGTAACCTCAATGTTCTCATCTTTGAATTTCCTCTTCAAAGTGATTATGTTCGTTCCCTTCTCATCTTGGATCTCGAATGGGAATCCTTCTGGTATTTCTTCTACCTATTCAAACAGAAAATGGTTGAGTTGCCCATTTGATATGATTCCTAATTAATAATGTTACAATACATCAGTTTCTATCTCACTGATTGAAGGGGTTGACTATTATTTCATCTAAGCAACTTGAGAGTAGGTTGAATCCAAATTTATCTGCTCATTAGTTCTAAATTGACTACATAGAGTGCTTATATGGAAATTGGGTTTCTTCCATGCAACTGCCTCATACAAGTGAATTTAGACCCGAGAAAGGTATAGAGTCAAACACCATAATTTCTAACTATAATTGTGGGGTGCAAATTCAACAAGTGTAGATGTCGTTTTGCAGAAGTATGATGATACATTAAAGTCCACTTGCCAATTTTGCTATGTGAATTCTGATATGTATCTATGAAGAGTTGGTTTCATCCGTCTAACAAGTAACAACTAGCTTTTAGATTGTATTCTTCCTAGGTCTCTAATACAATAAACTAAAGCCAGTATAATCTTTTGAAAATGATGCACTAAAAATTACAGAAAGAGTTAATTTTCCACAAATCATTTATCTGATAGAGTCTGTAGTAAATAAACTTGATCACAGGCCGAGAAAAACATGGCAATTTCTCTCTAATCCATACTGAATGTGAGCTAGTGATATTTAAAGTTCTAAAAGGAAAGCATTTTCTTCTTGGAAATCTATGTTTGTTACCTCCAATAACTACACAAAGAACAAGATAGAAAACCACAAATTTTGCGTCCTTCTATACAATTCATATTACAGTAAGCTAGTTGGTTTGGTATATAACAAAGGTTCTCTATTACATCTCCCTCTTTTGTGGTTGCAAGATTAAAACTTGGTTTGTATCCGCTGAATATCACCAAACACTGAAATATTCAAGGAAAAAGAAATAATTTTCTAGAGATTAAGGTAAATTGGGGGAAATTTCCTAAAAAATTCCTACTATTTTTAAAAAATGATGAAATGGCCAAATTAGCGTTCTTTTGGTACAAATCCTAATTTCTGCAAAATTACTGGTATTGCTTAAGTTGCAAATGTTCTCTATAGCATTTCCTCTTTTATTTGTTGTAGTTGCAGAGATTTAACTTGAGGTTTATTCGCTGAATCGAGATCACCAACAGAAACTAACAAATTGTCTACAAATTGAGGGGGGAAATGTAGAAAATTTTAGAAAATTGAGAGCAATACCCGATCGTGATCATCACACTCCTCAGCACACTGAATCTCAGATTCGACGACTTTAACAAGCTCAGAATCAGAAGCAGCCTTCAAAGCAAGCGAAGAAAACTGCGACCTTTGAGGAAAAGAGAACCCAAGATCGGTTCTTGATCCGATTGCTCTCTGCAACAAGCGGCCGTCGGAGGTTTGACGGAGGAGAGTACGGCCGAGGGAGCGGGCGAATAGAGGAGCGGCCGACGAGGCGACGCGGCGGAGGGAGGAGGAGAATACCATGGCGATTTTAGGTTTTTTTTGAAGGGTTTAGGGGTTTTTGAGTCTTGGGGGTTTAAGAAAAGGGAATGAAGAAATAGGATGGGTTTCGGGTCGGGTTTCATATGGGTATGACTGTTTAGTAATCGGGTTTGCATCTGTTCCTGCCCCGAATATTTTCCGTGTTGGAAATTTACGCCTCGTTTGGTCGGCGAGATCAAATGAGAATGGAATAGAAGAAAGAATAGAATGGAATGTACGTGGGAATAGAATTGTCATTCCTATTCTCTTGTTTGGATGTGTTTGTAGAATGAAGCTAGAATGAAAATCCCACTCCTATTCTCATGTTTGGTATCACTAGTTCACAAGTGAGAATGAAATCTTATTTCCTAAAAATATCATTACAACAACATAGATTTTTAATAAGATAAAAATAAACATTAACGATAATAACTAAACAATTTTATCGTTAATGTTTATTTTTGCATAGGTTATATTAATCTAGCTATGTTTTATACTAATGCACATGTTATCTCTCAGGTGTATGTTATGCATATGTTATATTAAAGATTTATTTTTATTATCAATAGGGGTATAATTAAAAATTATGTAACTAATTTGATTCTCACTCGAATGAGAATGATCATTCTTTATCAATTCACTTGGAATGTTCATTCCCACAAAATTCTTTATCAATTCACTTGGAATGTTCATTCACACAAAAAGTGAAAATGGTCATTCCAATTTCTAAAAAATAGGTACGTTTAGTATCGGGGAATGAGAAGTGAGAATGACCATTTCATTCCACCTCATTCTTGTTGTGCCTCGAGAAACCAAAACAATCGCCGAGAAAGATAAACAATTAACCAAAATCAACAGCACAAACAATCAAACACCAGATTTTACGTGGTTCGGCAAGATGCCTACGTCCACGGGGCAAGGAGGTGGGAGTTTTCACTATTAGAAATCAAGAGGAACAAACTAGGGTTACAAATCTCTCATAAACCCTCAACAATCTCTCCACCTCGGCGAAGATTCTACCAAACTGAGCCGACACCTATCAAACCAATACCTCAACTGTTGCATCCAGTACGCCATGGCAACGGACTCATGACAACGGACTCCAATCACAACACGTCGAGATCCAAACGGGAGTGCGAACACTCAACCCCAAACCAACTGTGTCTACTCACCAAACAACTGAGCCTACACCGACTACACCAAATGCCTCACTTGCTGAGACCCAAATGGGAGTGCGAACACTCACCCCAAATGTCGATGTCGCTCACCAAATCGGCTGCATCATAAAGACTGCCTACGTATCCTCTTGCCCAAGGAATCAAGCCTTCACGTAGTTCACCCAATGGGCCTCCAAAGGGCCCTCAATCCAACTTGCGCCTGATAGCATCATCAACGACCCCAAACTGAAGCGATCCAAACACCTCCACCTGAGATGTAACAATGGCCGTATCCAAAACATATCCACCAGCTGCATCCAAATCAACCACCTCATCATCTGCACCCATAAATAAATAACTCCCACGCTGTGTCACCTCAGCTGGAATCCCAACCAATGCAGAATGATCTGGAGTATGTGGGAAAATCCCCACCCAATGTGGAGTAGCATCAACCTCCACCTGCTGCGATATCCCTCTGACCTGATCAATACTCTCCACCTGCCGAGAGTCCAAAGTGACAAACCTGCCCAGACCAAACTCAGAAGCTCCCAACTGATAACCGAATGAACTCCTGAATCCCGAATGCACAATCAGATCCAATCTCACATCAGCGATGTGACCAAGTGCTGGGTAGCCAAATATCTGACGCCAACCAAAATCTGAAGCAGCTCCACCAGATCTAACAACTCTATACGCAGCAGTCGGCAACCTCATAAGATGGCCCAATCGTGTCGAAGCCCGAATACCAGATCCACTGCTCGACAACCAATACCGATCCTCCTCCAGAAAAGAACGGCTCACTGAATCCGTCATCTCATCATGTCGCCCCACTGTTTCCTCTCCTTTGAAGTGTCTCCAACTGCCATGAGCTCGGCACCAATGCAAGAAAGGATTCCTACTAGAATAAGTACGACTGGTAACCTTTCTGCCCATACACCTCCTCAAACTGTTACGGACTACTAGGGCTTTATACCAACGGGATTTGGTTGCAACCCAAAAATGCCTAGTACAATCCTCAACATAGGAAACAAAATAACGATTACCTCCCGATGATGCCTCCTCGGAAAGCCCCCCAATGCCTGACTGAACACTTCCAATAAGACCTCTCGATCGATGGATAGAAGTGCTGAACTCCACCTCGGTCTTCTCGCTCATACCAATGTGCTCACAGGACTTCAATCTGCAGGTCATAGCACTCCTCAACAATCTGTGCACGGTATAACCAACAATATATCCCAGCACCAAACAATGCCACAGTCTAGCCATAGAAGTAGTCAGAGCCCTATCAACTACCGTGCTCCCAAGCAGATAATACAAGTTACTCCGCCTGACTCCCTTCATCACAATTATGGACCCCGATGTGACCTCCAAGCGAGAATCCGCCAAGGTCACCCTATAGCCCGATGCCTCCAATACCCCAAGTGAAATGATGTTCTTCCTCAGTTGAGGAACGAACCTCACATCAGCCAACTCCCGGATCATCCCGTTACTCATCCGAATCCGAACGGTACCAATACCACTAATAGGGCATCTGTGATCATTACCCATGAGAACAACATCCCCTCTTTCCAACTCCTGAAAGCTGGAGAACCAATCCCTTCTAGGGCATATGTGGTAAGTAGCACCAGAATCCAACATCCACTCGGTGGAGTCGGCAACATCAACTGACGGAAGAGCTGGGCACGAATAGCCCGAAGAATCTGAATCAGAAACATCGCCACTAGCCTTGGCAATATTCACCTCTGAAGCTTGAATAGCTTTCCCTTTATTCTTCACAGCTTGCAATTTTGGGCATTCGGCTTTCCAATGTCCATCCTCTCTACAAAAGGCACACTGATTCCTACCAACTGCAGGATGCCCCACTCTAGACTGCGACCTTCTTCCACGGTTTGGACTTCTAGCTCTTGCAACCAATGCACCAGCAACCGGCTCGATGGAAGTCTCCTTGTCCTTCTTTCGAAGTTGATAATTCACAAGGGCTGCGGTGACCTCACTATACGAAAGTGATGCCTTTCCATTAATAAGAGTGAGGACGAAGGTCTCATATTCCTCGTCAGGCAAGGAACTCAATAACAACAATGCATTGTCCTCGTCTTCAACCTTGACATCTACATTCGCCAAATCTGCAAGTAGCTTCGTGTAGTGGTTCATGTGATCACTAATGGATGTCCCCTTCTTCAATTGGAAGCGATAAAGCCTCCTCTTCAAATGCAAACGATTTTCGATGCTCTTCGTCAAATATTTGCCCTCTAGGACCTCCCAAATCTTCTTTGCCGAA
Source organism: Asparagus officinalis (assembly GCF_001876935.1). Taxonomy (NCBI): domain Eukaryota; kingdom Viridiplantae; phylum Streptophyta; class Magnoliopsida; order Asparagales; family Asparagaceae; genus Asparagus; species Asparagus officinalis. The sequence continues at coordinate 1,161,136 of NC_033795.1, read as the reverse complement.
GTTTCATTCATCACATCATATTTAAGGTCTTGGGTAAGGCAAGACCTAATCACACCACACGCCGTTCTATTCATTTTATTCCAAACCTTTTCATCAATGTCGGCCGGTTTCCCGTCCAACTCCAATGTATCTTCCAAATTTTGCGCATTTAGCGCATCCATGACTTCGCATCGCCAAAGTCCAAAATTATTTGTGCCGTTGAACTTTTCCACATCTATTTTCATAGAATGTATATTCAAACTTTGGACGGCCTTCACACCAGAAGAACCCTCCCCACTTTTATCTTTTTCAGCCATATATCTCAAAGCACCACCAAACCAATGCGGAAACAAACGAGAAATAGATCCAAACTGAAAAAGACGAGATTTTTACTGAAAAAGATCCCACATTTATCACCAAACGAAGCCCTAGTGAACTTCCAAAGCGATCTACTCCTCCAAAATAGCCCAAGCGTAGCCCGGAGCTCTGATACCAATTGTTGTGCCTCGAGAAACCAAAACAATCGCCGAGAAAGATAAACAATTAACCAAAATCAACAGCACAAACAATCAAACACCAGATTTTACGTGGTTCGGCAAGATGCCTACGTCCACGGGGCAAGGAGGTGGGAGTTTTCACTATTAGAAATCAAGAGGAACAAACTAAGGTTACAAATCTCTCATAAACCCTCAACAATCAACTCTCAATCTCTCCAATTGCTCCTAGAATAGAAGCCCAAAGAAAACTCTCTCAATCTGCTCAAATTCGTCCTTGCTCTTAACCCTAAAAAACACCCAAATGGTATTTATACAAATCCAAAACGAAACGGGTCAAAAAACTGGAAAAACTGATATCCGCTTCGTCGGTCGACCGGTCCGGTCGACCGCGATCAATTCCGGTCGACCGGCCCGGTCGACCGACCAGCTCTCAGTAGAAAACCCAAACTCCAGAGAACCGTCGGTCGACCGCACCGGTCGACCGATCTCCTTCCAGACGCACAGGAAGCCTTGTGCACGAATGCGGTCGACCGGCCGGTCGACCGCCACCCGGAATTCTGCTGAACCCGAGATTCTCTGCCAATGTCTAAAGTCTACGCTACCAGAATGGAGGCGGTTGGAGTGCTGTTCGACAGGAGGAGCTAGGCCGACGGACAAACCACAACGTTTCAGAGGATACAAACCCCAAGACAGAGAAAAAAATGTTAGTTAATCCCAAGTAAACATGCGTAGTGATCACTGCGCGAAATTAGTGATCGACGACCGAAGAAATTGATCACTTTTTTGTGTTGACTTAGAGATGAAAAGGGGAGATGAGAGAGGGGATTAAAGTGTCCATTTAGAACCAGTTAGGGATTCCGCAAAGCTCGACCGATAGATGGTATCCCAAAGTAACAAAATGATAAGCAAAGGTGGATTACTGTTCCAGTAACCATGCATGAGGCCCGATCCACCTTTTCTATAACTACATACAGCGAAATGTGGGCTTCACGCACACAGAAGCCCAACACGCGAATCTGATAGAACTGGAGGCCATAATCCAGTACATGGTCTGCGGACGGAGGTATCGGTAGTGTTACTGCTGGGCGGTAGCCGCTGCCACTATCCGACGACTGGTATATGATTTGCGTGATATACGATTATTGGATATGCAGGGAGGTATCGAGGCCTTGATTCACGATTTCTCGCGTACAAGATCAATCCTGACCAAAGAGTACCAACCCATTGTTGAGGAACACACCCAATTTAGAAGGCAAGGCATCTATGATGGGCGGATAAGTAATGTTAGTACCAAACCTTTGGCGCAGGCAATAAGCAGACAACAGTGCGAGAAAGGAGGTATGAGGCAAATGAGAACCATACTTGTATGAAGTTGTTAGGCCTGTAGAAATAGACACAGAACAGTGACGACATGCACGAAAGTTACCACACCATGCACCGTGCAAACAGAATAAGGCACATGGTGTCCGCGCTCCCCTCCGCGCGGGTGCACAACACATAGACCGCTATCATATCATAGATAAGATACACACACACTTGACGTGCATCCGGGATATATGTCTGTTTGCGGGTAATAGATGGCTTGAGGCGATGTACTAATATAAACCGAACAATCATGAATCCTTCAATGAGAGGTTGATATCGCGACATACTTGGGGATATGAAAAAGGGCATTCAAATAGTCGAGACTGATTGACAATATTTGAACAAGTCCAGCAGGAACACAAAATCAAAAAGAGGGCATAAACGGTTGGAGGGGAGAACTATGTTTTTTTTTTGTTTTTTTTTTTTTGGGGGGGGGGGGGGGCTCAACAATAAACAAAACACCAACAGAGTGTATGATAAGTCTAAACACAGAAGCATTCGTGACGATAACGCAACATAAGTCGGCTGAGCATTGTTAACAGCAACCTAACACATACATATATACATGAGAGGCACCCCCTCCCGCGGGGGGGGGGGGGGGGGGGGGGGCATACCTGGCAGTAAGCCAACAATATACATGGCCCTACAAGTCTGGATTCAGAATAAATACCAGAGGTACTTATTACAAAATGCTAGAAGCGCTATGTCAATATCCAAATACAGAAGCCGAAAACCTAATCTTAGCTGATACAAATCCATCCAAGAATGAAGGATGTGAAAACTCAATGCGCCCACACAAAAAAGAGAACACGTTGCGTATACTAAGAAGCCCAAATCCGGAGACCATACTTCATCTTGTTAAATATAAGGCAAAACCAACATAAACACATATAACTTATTTGAGATATGTTTGCAATCAAACTTGTTAGTGACACAAGCTTTTCAGTGATAAAGCGCAACCGTGTGTGCTTGACGTGCTATAGGTTCATCGAGGGTCTTGGTATGAAGAATGGTAACGAATAAATCATCCTTGGGGCACCAAAGATCCCTGGAAACCTCAGCAGACTTCAGGCACCTCTAACGCGTTATGTGAGGCTGGAAAAGTTGGAGATGCTACATAGAAAATGGATTTAGTATGGTTTGTCAACGCTGGTGATCGTATGATTTTAGAGCCTCCATATTACTAAGTTAGTCAACGATATGAGGGGCCGCATTGGAACCTTGGTGGAGGGGTAGGAGAAAAGCAGAGGTGACCCTGATCAAGTAAAGCACAAAGAAAGAGGACACGCCACGGTTCAGGGGTTGGCATCCAGCCGAACTTGTCATCTTAGACAAAAAGAACGCATAAGGACTTTGAGGAACGGACCGGTGGTGGGAGACTGCCCGAGCACCAGCAGTGATATCCTTAACAAACGTGAGGCAACCACAGGACCTTAAAGAGCATCCTGATGAACTCCATCCTGGCGAGGCTCCATCGAGAGAAACTTGCAAACCGCAAATGACATTAATTGCATTCCTGTACTAAAATACTGACAAGCTTGTACACGCATTGTAGCATCAAAACCTTAATCCGATTTCAAGTAAATCTTTTCGCCTGGCTCATCGAGCCTAGCCGACCTCCTTAAGAATGATTTTGTAGGTAGCGGAATCGATCGTCAAATTTTGAGTTTGAAAGTAACCTGTAAGAGACTAAGAAGGGCCTATCTCCAACCGGAACTCTAGTGAGCAAATCTTGTCATGGACTGTCGTGCCGACTCATACAAGTGTGATGGTGCCGCGAGGTAGGAGGTGGGGAGGAAGAGCAAGACCTTGCCTATTGATGGTTAGAGATTCGCTATGTTGCAGACGCAGCGAATTCTCGGTAACTGAGTAGCCAGTATTTGAGGATGTCAAAGCTGTTTAGAGAATGGAAATTATATGAAAAGAAGAAGTGATGTGCTTGTAACTCTACTTTCCATCTTTTTCTTTTATTTTGGAAAACATATATGTCGCCAATTTGGTATTGCTGTGTATATAGTAATATTTTTTTAAAATAAAAATAGCCTATATAAACTACGAGGAAAACAATTCTATAATTAAAATATTAAAAGTAGCTTTGAAAAGTAACTTGGCTTCAGCCTTCAATTCACGAGCGAGTCTGCAGAAGGAGACACGCACGCGAACTACTGAACCAGAGAAACGATGCTGACATACACATATCCATGGCCCATAAAGTCTGAATCAAAGTAAACAATAGAAATACTAGAAAATTGGCAGCATTATATGCAAAGTTGCTAGAGTCTCAACGCGCCAACATTCCAAAATGCAAGTTGGTAACTCTCAGACCAACTGCAGATGTTTCATAGGATTTTTAATCCCTAACCTCACTCTACCCCACAAACAGAACCCAAAGCCAACACAAAACCAACAAAAACCAAACCAAAATACCACTCGGCTACTTCCTAATATTTTCTGGTTTATAGGTGCCGAGAGTTTTTTTTGTAAATTGTGGACCAAGATATCCAAATGCATGTGAATCTAATCAATGATATTGCATATCGTTTAAAGGATATAAAAGAAGTGCAAAACGAATAAACTCACAGTAATTACGTCGCTCCATAGACCTCCATTTCAATACAAATTGCTGTTATTCTATCTTAAACTCATTAAGTCATATCTGTATGTCACGCTATATTGCTTACACATTTTCAAAACTAGCTGAGTGGAAACTTACTTCTTCGCTTGTCACATTCACCAGTTAATCTAAAACATGAGCAAACTCCATCTCTGAAATGGGTGAATCCGTTACATCTCACAAGTCTCTCATATTCAAACTTGGAGATGGAATTTGTGGGACAGTAGGCAATCCCCTCACACACCTTCAAGTTCTTGGTGCATTCCTGATGACTTTCCCGCCACTATTTATAAAGCCAAAGGGGCAGAGCAATTTTCTCACTGTACCCAACAAAATGCGCTCTTCTCCTCCTGGTCGAGATCATAGAGCACAAACTTTCGTGGTTATGGATACGTAACCACGGTCTCCTTCATCTCTGTACCCCGCACTATCAGGCATGACTGTTCAATTCCGTGGATTCACTTTCATCAAAGACACCAAAAGAGTGATAAACTTGTTTCTTCACTCGAGACTCAACGCATCCCAGACTTTCTGCACGATGACCTCTTACTCAAAGTTTCTTTATTCTGCTACTTCCTTCCCACATTTTAGCCGAGGCATATACTGTCTTGCTAGAAGAATGTAATTGCCAGCGTTCAAAGGGTTCAAGTTCAAAAGACGAGCACACGCTTTCTTCACGTTTGACTTCCCCATGAAATCCTACACGCTCCAAGGAGAGAACCCACACAGTGGGACCCGGTTCCACCCGCATTATTTACTACAATCTTCTCCGACGAGGGGCAGTTCATCTGAATTGGCCAGCACGGCCTAGGATATCCATCACATACGCCAGCATGGAGCTCTGGCACGGAGGTACTGGAGTACCCAACAGCCGTGGATGCATCTGATGCAACATATTCTCGTTATCCTTACCTGTACCAAATCCAGCATGACTGCAGGCCCCCAAAACACTCACGAAGGTAAGTAGACTTGGTGAAAACCCCCTTATCTATATCTTTCAAAACAAATGAAGTGCTTCGCCTACCGACAGCCATGAATACGCATATCCGCAGATCATCGGATGTCCATGACGGACGACATCCCTCTGACGATTTTATGGGTGTAAAACTTAGACGTCCTGTCTCTAAGTTTCGCGAAGGTGATTGAGATCAGTTGCTAGGTAAGAGCGAGCATG
>NC_033795.1:1155064-1155482 GCF_001876935.1 Asparagus officinalis | reverse complement strand
TTTCTGCCAATTCTACAATTCTCGCGTACCAAATGAGGCGTTAGTGCTTTGAAGAACTACCGAACAAACACAACGTGTCAAGATACAACAATTATCTTTAATCCCACATAAACATGCGTATGATCACTGCACGAAAATTAGTGATCACGACCGAAGAAATTGATCATTTTTTTTTTGACTAGAATTGAAAAGGGGAGAGAGAGAGGATAAAGTGTCATTTTAGAACCATAGGAGATTTCCAAAGCTCACCATAGATGTATCCCAATAGTAACAATAATGATAACATGTATTCTGTTACATAATCATGCATGAGCCGATCACATTTTCTATAACTAATACACGAATGTGGCTTCAGCCACAACAAACAACACCTGAATCTATGCAACTGGAGGCCATAATCAGTACATGATCTCGAGAG
>NC_033795.1:1127992-1155048 GCF_001876935.1 Asparagus officinalis | reverse complement strand
ACGACTGGTATATGATTTGCGTATGATACGATTTTGTATGCAGAGGTATCGAGGCCTTTATCACATTCTCGCGTACCAAGATCAATCCTGACCAAAGAGTACAAACCCATTGTTGAGGGAACACACCAATTAAAGCAATGCCATTATATTGGGCGGATAATAATGTTAGTACCAAACCTTTGCCGAGCAATTAACAAACAACAGCCCACAAGGAGGTATGAGGCAAATGAAACATACTTGTATAATTTGTAGCCTGTAGAAATAGACACAGACATGACACATGCACAAATACACACATGCACGTGCAAACAGAACATAAGCACATGTGTCCGCGCTCCCCCGCGCGTGCACACACATAGACGCATACAATCATAGATAAATACACACTTACATACCGTGCGGACATATATGTTTGAATAATTGCTTAGCATGTACTAATATAAACCAACACATGTAGGATCCTTCAAAGATTGATATGCACATACTGGGGATATGAAAAAGGGCATTCAAATAGTCAACTGATTGACATATACAAGTCCAGCAGGAAACACAAAATCAAAAAAGGGCCATAAAGGTTGAGGGGAGAACTACACCAACAGAGTGTATGATAAGTCTAAACACAGAAGCATTCGTGACGATAACGCAACATAAGTCGGCTGAGCATTGTTAACAGCAACCTAACACATACATATATACATGAGAGGCACCCCCTCCCGCGGGGGGGGGGGGGGGGGGGGGGGCATACCTGGCAGTAAGCCAACAATATACATGGCCCTACAAGTCTGGATCAGAATAAATACAGAGTACTTATTACAAAATGCTAGAAGTCGCTATGTCAATATCCAAATACAGAAGCCGAAACCTAATTTACTGATACAAATCCATCCAAAATGAAGATGTGATAAACTCACATGCGCCCACACAAAAAGAGAACACGTTGCGTATACTAATGACAGCCCATATCCGGAGACCATACTTCTCTTGTATAAATATAAGGCAAACCAACATAAAACACATATAAACTTATTGAGATATGTTTGCAATCAAACTTGTTAGTGACACAAGGCTTTCAGTGATAAAGCGCAAACCGTGGGTCTTGACGTTGCTATAGAGTTCATCGAGGGTCTTGGTATGAAGATGGTAAGAATAAATCATCCTTGGAGGCACCAAAGATCCCTGGAAGACCTCAAGCAGAACTTCAGGACCTCTAACGCCGATTATGTGAGGCTGGAAGGTTGGAGATGCTACACTAGAAAAATTGATGTTAGTATTGTTTGGTCCATACGCGGTGACTCGTATGATCTTTAGAGCCTCCATATTACTAAGTTAGGGTCAACGATATGAGGGGCCGCATGGAACCTTGGTGGAGGGGTAGGATGCTGCACAAAGCAGAGGTGACCCTGGGATTCAAGTAAAGCCACAAAGAAGAGGTCACGCACGGGTTCAGGGGTTGGCATCAGCCGAGACTTGTCATCTTTTAGATCAAAAGACAGAACATAAGGGACTTGAGAATGACCGGTGGTGGGGAGACTGCCCAGCACCAGCCAGTGGATATTTCCTTTAACAAAGACGGGAGGCAACCACAGGACCTTACAAGGAGCATCCCTGATGAATCGCCATTCCTGGCGAGGCTCCATCGAGAGAACTTTGCAACCGCAAATGACAGAATTGCCTTCCTTACTAAAGAGCCTGACAAGCTTGTACACGCCAGTTGTAGCATCAAAACCTAATCCGACTTCAATAAATCTTTCGCCTGGGCTGCTCATCGGGAGCCTAGCGACCTCCTTTAAGAGTGGATTTAGTAGGTAGCGGAATCGATCGTCACATTGTTTGGAGTTTTGAGTAACCTGTAAGAGACTAAGAGGGCCTATCTCCGAACCGGAACTCTAGTGAGCAATCTTTGTCATGACTGTCGTTGCCGACTTCATAAAGTGTGATGGTGCGCGAGTAGGAGAGTGGGGAGAAGAGCAAGACCTTGCCTTTGATGGGTTAGAGATCGCTATTGCTTGCAGACGCAGCGGAATCTCGCGACTGATGTAGCCAGTAGAGGATGTCAAAAGCTGTTTAGAGAATGGAAATTAAGTGAAAAGAAAGAAGTTGATGTGGCTTGTAACTCTACTTTCCATCCTTTTTTCTATTTAACTTTTGGAAACATATATGTCGCCAATTTGGTATTGCTGTAGTATATAGTAAGTATTTTTTTAATAAAAATAGCCTATATAACCTACCGAAAATAGTCAATCTTATAATTAAATATTAAAAGCTACTTTAAAATAATTTGCTACACCTCATCAAGCATCTAAAACAGCACTCAACATACTCTCAACCAAAAACATGCTCGACAGTAGCACATATCCATGGCCCATACAAGTCTGAATCAAAATAAACACACTGAATACTAGAAAATTGCAGCATATATGCAAAGTTGCTAGACTCTCACGCGCCAACTATCCAAAATGCAGAGTTGTTAGACTCTCATGCACCAACTGCAGATGTCATAGGGATTTAATCCCTAACCTCACTCTCCCCACAAACAGAACCCCAAAGCTCAAACACAAAACCAACAAAAACCAACCAAATACCACTTCGGCTACTATCCTAATATTTTTCTGGTGTTATAGGTGCCGAGAGTTGTTTTTTGTAAATTGTGACCAAATATCCAAATGCCAGTGAATCTTATATCAATGAATATTGCATATCGTTATAAAGGATATAAAAGAGTGCCAAAAGAATAACTCACAGTAATTACGTCGCTCCATAGACCTCCATTTCAATACAAATTGCTGTTTTCTATCTTAACTCATAAGTCATATCTGTTGTCACTGCTAATTGCTGTACACATTTCAAAACTAGCTTGAGTGGAAATTACTTCTTCGCTTGTCACATCACCAGTAATCTAAACATGAGCAAACTCCATCTCTGAAATGGTGGAATCGGTTCACATCTCTCACAAGAATCTCTCTATTTGCAAACTTTGAGATGAATTTTGTGACAGTATGGCAATCCTCACACAACCTCAAGTTCTTGGTGATCCTGATGACTTGTCCCTTGCCACTATTTATAAGCCCAAAGGCCAGAGCCAATTTCTCACTGTGACCCAACAAAATGCGCTCTTTCTCCTCCTGGTCGAGATCATAGAGCACAACTTTCGTGTTTGGAACGTAACCCGTCTCCTTCATCTCTGTTACCAACCGCACTATCAGAGCATGAAGCTGTTCAATCCGTGGATTCATTTCATCAACAGACACAAAAGAGTATAACTTTTTCTTCACCTCAATCCAACTGCATCCAGGAACTTTCTGCAATCCTTTACCCTCCAAAATTCTCTTTATTCTGCTCACTTCCTCCCACATTTTAGCCGAGGCATATATGTCTGCTAGAAGAATGTAATTGCCAGCGTTCAAGGGTTCAAGTTCAAAAAGACGAGCACACGCTTTCTCTGCACGTTTGACTTCCCCATGAATCCTACACGCTCCAAGGAGAGAACCCCACACAGTGGGACCCGGTTCCACCCGCATATCTTCTACAATCTTCTCCGCTTCATCTAATTGGCCAGCACGGCCTAGGATATCCACCATACAGGCATAGTGCTCTGCACGAGGTATGATACCAAATTCCCGTGACATTGATGCAAATATTCTCTTTCCTTCCTGTACCAATCCAGCATGACTGCAGGCCCCCAAAACACTCACGAAGGTAATAGGACTTGGTGAAACCCCCTTATCTATCATCTCTTCAAACAAATGAAGTGCTTCCCTACCGAAGCCATGAATACCGTATCCTGCAATCATCGAATTCCATGACACGACATCCCTCTGACATTTTATTGTGTCAAAAACTTGACGTCCTGTCTCTAAGTTTCCACACTTTGCGTACATTGCAATAAGAGCATTGAAGACTGATACAACCGCTTCCAGCCCTCTTCTAAGAATATAAGCATGAATCAGCTTCCCTTGACCTAATGCAGACAAACCAGCACAAGCCTGAAGGACACTGACCATAGTAACCGAATTAGGAACCGTGTCTGGTTCCCTCATCATCATCTCCTGAAACAACATCAGTGCATCAAATGGCCTCTCACTCGCATAGCAAGCTATCATCGCACTCCATGTAACCACATTCCTTTCAGTCATTCCATCAAACACCCTCCTTGAATATGGCAAGCTACCGAGCTTTGCGTAGCAATCTATGAGGGTCGTTGCCACGTGGACCCGGGTCTTGAACCCGTGTCTCAAAGCATGCCCGTGTATTTGCCTAACCCTTCTCTCAGCCAAATCATGGCTCGACGAAGAAGCAACACAAGCTTTAAGCCCATAAGAGTAAGTGAAGCTATCCAATGGCATTCCAAGCATACCCATCTGCCTACACAATGAAATAGCCTCCTCTCCCTCATCCGCAAGCGCCAACGCCCTCAAAAGTGCATTCCACACGAAAATAGTTTTGTCAGACGTTTTCTCAAACACATTGCGGGCATCCTCCACCGAACCAAAATGCGAGTACATATCAATGAGTTTGGTAGATAAAAAAGGATCCTGATCAAATCCATCATCGACAAGATGCCCATGAACAACTCTCGCCAAAGATGGCTCATTTAAGCTGCTGCATGCGAGAATGAGGGATTCATAAGTTCTCTGAGTTGGGTTTTGTTCATGGGGCAAGAGCTGAAGGGCTTGCTTAAGATTGCCTCTTCTACAAAGGGTTTGTATCAAATGGTTGTAATTGTTGATGGTGGGGGTTTTGAGGGAGGAGAGGGTTTTGAAAGAGAAGGAACGATGAGGGGATCGAAGAGGGGGTTGAAAGAGGGAGGGCTGAGTTTGAGTTGCCCACATTGGGTTGAGGTTCGAGATAAAGTTTTGAGTTTTGGATTTGACGAGGCTCCAGTTGAGTTTTAGTGGTTTTGTGCGAAGGATAATTAATTCGCCAATGGTGAAAGAATCCACAGCGAGATGATGCATTTGGCAACGATGACTGAGGATATTTTTTCGCTGAAACGAGTAGCGCTGGGATGTGGGGCCCAGATGGTTGCCCTATTGAGTCAAGTATTTGGGTCCATGAGAAAAGCGCGCCCTTTTCCCCAAGTCTCTCAAATCCAAACTGCTCTTTTTTCTCCTCTCAATCACATTCTTTGATGGAAATCTTCAAGGGCTTCCATTTACAGCATCTCCACTTTGCTACAAATTGAACGAAAGCTGAGGTCTTTGGAGTTGGGCACAGAGGGAAACGTAACCTTTTGAAATCTAGGGTTCAAAGCTCGCCCCTTTGCTCCCAGGGTTTTTTGGTGTAAGTTTCCTGGGCAAAGTCTCTGCAGTTTCTATAATTTATTCTCTTAATTTCGGTTCAAATTACATTGAATTTCGCCGAAATTTCAGCTCTAGGCGAAGAAAGTTGGTTCATATGGGGGTTTCATCCGACATGTAAATAAACATTAGTTATATAAAATTTCAGTGTTTTGTTCTTGTAAATAGTCATTAGTTCTACTCAATTTTTCCATTGCCTCTATTGAAAGTTGGGGTTACTAGAAATGAGTTCAGTCTCTCTTTTAAGAAATATGTCACATTAAAAAGTTTCGAGCAGGTTTTTTTTTGGACATTGCGATGCGTTGATTGCTTAACTAGCCTGTCACTACTTTGCAAAATATGCTATGAAGCTATGTTGTTCAATGGCTCTTTATATAGCATTCAGGTTCTTAAAACACATTTTGACGTAAACGAGACACTTAATTATGTTCATTCACTACTTTCCGTCAAGCATAACTAGAGAGATTACCTTCAGAGAGCCTTAATTTGAGCAGTGATCCAATACTGATCTACAAGGGTCTCCTGATGTACTTCTGTTGAGCTTCTGGATTCAGTCAGGACTCTACTGCAAAAAGATAAGCTACTGCTCTCTAGCCTCAGAGTTTTCTTCTCTGTGATGATTTGTGTCTTAGTTTGGTTTAATTGTTGTTGATTGGATGAGTTTAGTACAGCTTCATGGCTGTGATTTATCCAGTAAGTTTTAGTTTTGCAGTGATGAAGGATTATGAAATTGTCAAATCCGGATACCATGATCAAAATCATCCATCTAACCAAGAGATAATAGCTTCACATATAATGATAAAAGTGCGTTCAATATTTTTTTTCTTTTTAATTTGCATTGAAGAAGAAGTTTTCGCATCTTAGTTTGAACAATCCTCTCTTTAGGAAAAACATCTACTGATATTGGTTATGTTACTTGATGAATCCCTACGTTTCATAGCCCGTTTCCAATTTATTACCGAATATTGACCATGCCACGTCTGAGAGAATAGAAGTTCCCACCTTGACATGTTCTTTTCCACAGGGAAAAATGGTTATTTTATACTTAGTCCTTGCATTCAGAAAATATAGGAAATAAATACTAGTTTTTGGAAGATGTAGTGAAACTCAAATCAATATGCTGAGAAGGAAAGGAACAATTAATGAGTCTCTTCCAACTTATTTGGAACCTTTTCCTTTGGAAATAAGAATGGCAGTTAAGCTTGAATTTGTATGCATCCAACTTATTTGGACCCATTATTTTAAATTTTTTTCTCTTTTTCCTGTGAGTTTGACGGTCATGATCGAGTTACATGTCGTTAAAATTATTTTATCATTTCCAGTTGCTATCCATCTCTATATCTGACTCATCGATCCGTGCCAGAAGTATAGTTAAGTGTTAGAATAAGTATCACATTGTGTTAAATATCATGATTTACTTTACATTGATAGAGATGGATGGCAGCTAATGAGATATATAACGAAAGAGGGCCATACAATTATCAACCGGGGTGACTGAGTCCATTAGTTGGGCCTCATAGCAGCCACATGTGGTCCATGGTGGTCTCCCCTGGACAACGTTAGCGTAACAATCAATATGGTCAGTACCAAAGAAGGAGATTTATGTCTTCACATAAAAACAATGAATAATCATGCCGGTATTATATATCTGTGTTGCTCCAAGACTTATTGAGCTGAAACATGAAGATTTTAACATTTCCTCTTTCTTCCATCCTCACCCATGTCTTCCTATTATCACTACTACTACCTTTCTCTGCATCTACATCACCTGGTAACTCTCTGTCAAGAGGCTCTTCTCTCTCTGCAGAGGATGAGTCCCCAGCTTTAGTCTCATCAGATGGGTCATTCTCTTGCTGCTTCCATAACGTTGGCTCAAATGCTTACACCTTCTCTATCTGGTTCTCAAAATCAAATGAAAACACTACTGTTTGGACTGCGAATCGTGACAGCCCTGTGAATGGTCATGGATCAAGAATCATCTTCCGCAAAGATGGGAGTGTTGTCCTCACTAACCACGATGATGCAGTTGTCTGGAGCACCAACACCAGTTCCACTGAAGCTCAGAGAATGAAGCTTCTGGACTCTGGAAATCTCGTTGTTGTTGATGGGGATGGTAAGACTCTATGGCAAAGTTTTGGTTCTCCCAAGAACATACAGTTGGCTTCATCAAAAGCTAAAGGCTCTCTCTTTTCTGGCTACTATGGCTTTTATTTTAGCAATGATAATGTCCTTACACTGATTTATGATGGCCCTGACATCTCTAGTATATACTGACCTAACCCAGATAACGATGTATTTGTTAGCTCTAGAACACGCTATAATAGTAGCAAATATGGGGTCCTTGATGAGAAAGGGCAGTTCTTGGCAAGTGATAGATTGGCGTTCAATGCTTCTGATTGGGGTCCTGGAATTAGTAGGAGACTGACTTTGGATTATGATGGAAACCTTAGACTCTACAGCTTGAATGAGTCAACTGGCTCATGGTCAATTACCTGGGCAGCACTTCAACGAATGTTGCGTGCTCATGGATTGCGTGGCCAGAATGGAATTCTTGCATACACACCTCTGCCTCAGTGTTCATGTCCTCCAGGTTATAAGATGGCTAATACTTCCGATTGGAACAAAGGTTGCAAGCCTAAGATTGAGATCAACTGTGATAACCCTCATCCATTCAAATTCTTGGAGCTTCGGAATATAGATTTCTAGGGTTATGATATCAATATATCTACGTCGTCGTTCAAGGATTGCAAGAAAATATGCAGGCACAATTGTTCATGCAAAGCTTTCACGTATAAGGCTGGAAGTGGAAAATGTTACACAAAGAATGAGCTCTTCAATGGAAGAGCATCACCAAGCAATGTTCCTAATCTATACCTAAAAGTTCCTAGACTCATGCATGTTTCCAATCCTTCTATCTCACAAATATACCAACCTATCTGCAATGCCAACGATGGAAATAACACAATTGGTTCCTCCATTGAGTATGCCATAAACAACACTAACTTAAATGTGGCCTACTTCTATTGGTTCATGGCAGCATTTTTTGGGGTATAAATGCTGTTCATAACATTTGGTTGGTGGTTTATTTTTAGAAGGGGAAAGATGCCGAAATCATTGGAAGAAGGGTACAAGATATTGTCCAGTCAATTCAGGAAATTCACATACAAATACTTGGTAAAAGCTACTGGAAACTTCAAGGCTGAGCTAGGAAGAGGAGGCTCAGGAGTTGTTTACAAGGGGGTATGGATGACGAGAGGATCGTAGCAGTGAAGAAGTTGGGAGATGCAATTCCAGGTGAAGATGAGTTCTGGGCTGAAGTAAGTGTAATTGGGAGAATATGTCACATGAGTCTCATAAGAATGTGGGGATTTTGTTCGGAAAAGGCACACAAGCTCTTGGTCTCTGAATTCATTGAGAATGGTTCATTGGACAAGATCTTGTTTGATGGCAAGAGGAATGGTGGCTTGCTTTGTTGGAAGGAGAGGTTTAAGATTGCAGTGGGAGTGGCAAAAGGGTTGGCTTATCTTCATCATGAATGCCTTGAATGGGTCATCCACTGTGATTGTTGCAGCGGAGGGGCTTCACAGACACAGAAGATGTTTATACAAGAATGGACAAATAAAACAGCACACCAGGATTTAACGTGGTTCGGTCAGTATGACCTACGTCCACGGGCGAGAACAGCAGAGAAATTCACTAATCACCAAAGAGAAGATTACAAAGAGGAGATCACTCTCTTGCTAGAGACTCACACAAAGAAAGAGACAAATTCTTTCTATCTCACTCTCTTCTCTCTCTCTCTCTCTTCTTTTCTCTACTCAACTGAGTTTTCGATGCTCTTAAACCCTCTCCCTACACCTCCTTATATAGGCTCAAAATATTAATAAAATATTGTAATAGGGTAGGTGGAACAGTAAAATGTTAGGTGGAGGGGTTGGTGATTTTTGTTTTCATGGGCAAAGTCAAACAACAAATCTCCACCTTGACTTTGAATATGAAAACTTTTTCTCTTCACTCTTGCTGTCTCGCCAGAAGCCCCTTACGGGCTTAACCTTCGCTTTGTTGAACTCCAAGCAATTCGAGGCAATGCTCGAACTTGCGCGAAGGTACGGGCTTCGTCATCATATCTGCTGGATTATCTGCAGTACCAATTTTCTCAATCTTGATGACTTTAACTTCTCTGATAAAATGATACCTGACATCTATATGTTTGGTTCTTTCATGATACATCTGATGCTTCGTCAAATGTATAGCACTTTGACTGTCGCAAAATACCGTAGTAACACCTTGGTGTAAGCCGAGATCTTCAACCAAACCTCTCAACCAAATAGCTTCTTTCACTGCTTCCGTCACTGCCATATACTCTGCCTCTGTAGTAGACAAAGCAACTGTCGACTGTAGAGTCGCCTTCCAACTAATGGCACTACCTGAAAGAGTGAATATATAACCTGTCAGGGATCGTCTCTTATCCAAATCGCCCGCATAATCTGAATCAGAATAGCCAAGTATTCTGCAATCTGAGTCTGTGTTCCTGCCAAAATACAAACCAATATTAGCAGATCCTCTCAAATATCTAAGTATCCATTTCACAGCCTGCCAATGGACTTTTCCAGGCTTATCCATGTACCGACTCACAACACTGATTGCATGTGAAATATCTGGACGGGTGCAAACCATCGCATACATAATGCTTCCAACTGCACTCGCATAAGGAACATGAGACATGTACTGCTCCTCCTCCTCAGTCTGAGGTGACAAATATGCTGAAAGACAAAAATGAGCGGCAAGCGGAGTCTTCACAGGCTTGGCATCAAGCATGCCAAATCTCTCCAACACCTTCTTGATGTATTTCTCCTGAGATAGGAATAAACTTCCTTCTCGCATGTTCCTGTGGATCTCCATCCCTAAAATCTTCTTTGCTGCTCCCAAGTCCTTCATCTCAAACTCATGTTTGAGTTGAGATTTCAACTCGTTGATTTCTGACATATCTTTAGCTGCAATCAACATGTCATCAACATACAAAAGCAAATATACAAAAGAACCATCATTGAGCTTTTTATGATAAACACAACTATCATATTTACTTCTAGAGTAACCATGCTCAAACATGAAAGTATCAAATCTCAAATACCACTGCCTCGGAGACAGCTTCAACCCATAAAGAGATTTCTTCAACCTGCACACATGATCTTCTTTACCTTCAACAATGAATCCCTCTGGTTGATGCATAAAGATCTGCTCCTCAAGCTCACCATGTAGAAAAGCCGTTTTCACATCAAGTTGCTCAAGCTCCAAATTAAAATGAGCAACCATGGCAAGCAACACGCGGATTGAGGTGTGTTTTACAACTGGAGAGAATACTTCATTGAAGTCCACACCTTCGGTCTGACTGTAGCCTTTAGCTACCAAGCGTGCCTTGTACCTTACAGAATCTGTATCCGGAGCTCCTTCTTTCTTCTTGAAGACCCATTTACAGCCAACGATCTTCTGTCCCCTTGGTGGTTTCACTAACTCCCATGTCTGGTTCTTGTGAAGAGACTCCATCTCTTCAGTCATCGCAACAGTCCAATTTGCAGCCTCATTATCACTAATAGTCTCCTTATAGGTAGAAGGCTTTGGAACCTCATTCGATTCTGCTATACTCAAAGCATAAGCAAGCATGTCTGCATAGCGTTGAGGAGGTCGGATCTGCCTTTTTGTTCTCCCGGTGGCAATATTATACTGTTGCTCTTGCGGTGTATCAGCATCTGAAGTTGAACCTTCCTCAGTATCAACTGGTTCAACATGAGCGCCCTCAAGCACTCTCTTTGAAGTTGAGCTCTCTAGCTCCACCTGCTTGCTAGACTCCTTTTCAGTACCTGTAGTGTCAATAACAAACTCCTTTCTCGGGTGAAGCATGGATTTTTCATCAAAAGTAACATCCCTACTAATAATAAACTTAGGTGACTTGGGATCAGAACACCACAATCTATATCCCTTCACCCCAGTAGCATATCCTAGAAAGATAGCTTTCTTTGCTCTAGGTTCAAGCTTACCATCATTAACATGAAAATAAGCAGAGCAACCAAATACTCTTAAATAAGAGTAATCAGCAGGGGAACCAGACCATACCTCTTCTGGAGTCTTAAAATCAATTACTGTGGAAGGAGATCTGTTTACCAAATAGCAAGCTGTATTAACTGCCTCAGCCCAAAAGTCTTTTGACAAACCGGCATTAGAGAGCATGCACCGAGCTCTCTCCAAAAGTGTTCTGTTCATCCTTTCTGCAACTCCATTTTGCTGTGGTGTATGCCGAACTGTACGATGACGCACAATACCTTCATTCTTGCAGAACTGATCAAACTCTGTAGAACAAAACTCCATCCCATTGTCGGTTCTGAGGCGCTTTACTTTCTTTCCTGTTTGCTTCTCAATCATAACCTTCCATTGCTTGAAGGTTGCAAACACATCACTTTTATGCTTCAAAGGATACACCCAAACTTTTCTGGAATAATCATCAATTAATGTTAGCAGAAAACGAGCTCCACCTTTCGATGGAACCTGAGAGGGACCCCAAACATCTGAATGGATATAATCTAAAGTACCCTTGGTTCTATGGACACCGGTACTAAAGGATACTCTATGGTGTTTGCCGAAAACACAATGCTCACAAAAGTCTAATTTGCTGGTTTTCTGACCACAAAGCAGACCTTGTTTGCTCAATATATCCAATCCTCTCTCACTCATATGCTCTAACCGTATATGCCACAAATGTGTAGTGTCTGAATCTGAATCCTCTGAGGATGACACTGCTGCAGCACCTGTCACTGTACTGCCTTCAAGGATATAGAGGGTATTTACCTTCTTTCCTTTCATCACAACAAGAGAGCCTTTACTTACTCTCAAAACTCCACCTTCAGCCGAAAACTTAAAACCATTTGAGTCAAGGGTGCCTAAAGAAATGAGGTTCTTCTTTAACTCTGGAATATGACGGACATTGCTCAATGTTCTAACAATACCATCATGGGTTCTAATCTTAATTGATCCGATACCGACAGTCTTGCAAGGCATGTTATTTCCCAACAAGACATTCCCACCATCGATAGACTGATATGTGACAAACCAATTCCTATGCGGACACATATGGTAGGAACAACCCGAATCAAGAACCCACTCATCTTGTGAATGAGTATTAACACTAACTGAAAGAACATCATGTGAACTAGAAGACTCTTCAGTTACAGTGGCAACTGAAGGTTTCACCTCCCCAGACTTCGACTGTGAATTATCCTTTGCTTTGAGCGCTGGACAATTAGGTTTTATATGCCCATATTTGTGACAGTAATAACATTCAACATTTCTTCTTGGCCTGGACTTTGATCTAGACATGTTTCTAGATTTGCCTCTACCACTAACACCCTTTTCAGAACGACCACGAGCGAACAAGCCTTCAGCTTGATCCTCTCCTCCTACGACAGACACTTTCTGCCTTAACTCTTTTGAATGTAAGGCTGATTTGACATCCTCCACCTATCACTGTACTGCCTTCAAGGACATAGAGAGTATTTACCTTCTTTCCTTTCATCATAATAAGAGAGTCTTTACTAACTCTCAAAACTCCACATTCAGCTAAAAACTTAAAACCATTTGAGGTCAAGGGTGCCTAAAGAAATGAGGTTCTTCTTTAACTCTGGAATATGACGGACATTGCTCAATGTTCTAACAATACCATCATGGGTTCTAATCTTAATTGATCCGATACCGACAGTCTTGCAAGGCATGTTATTTCCCAACAAGACATTCCCACCATCGATAGACTGATATGTGACAAACCAATTCCTATGCGGACACATATGGTAGGAACAACCCGAATCAAGAACCCACTCATCTTGTGAATGAGTATTAACACTAACTGAAAGAACATCATGTGAACTAGAAGACTCTTCAGTTACAGTGGCAACTGAAGGTTTTACATCCCCAGACTTTGACTGTGAATTGTCCTTTGCTTTGAGCGCTATATAGCGTTTTATAATGCCCATATTTTTGTGACAGTAATAACATTCAACATTTTTTCTTGGCCTGGACTTTGATCTAGACATGTTTCTAGATTTGCCTCTACCACTAACACCCTTTTCAGGACGACCACGAGCGAACAAGCCTTCAGCTTGATCCTCTCCTCCTACGACAGACACTTTCTGCCTTAACTCTTTTGAATGTAAGGCTGATTTGACATCCTCCAAAGAAAGTGTATCTCTACCGTATAACATGCTATTGACAAAATTTTCGTAGGAATGATGTAATGAACATAACAAGATGAGTGCTTGATCTTCTTCATCAATTTTAACATCAATATTCTTTAAATCCATAAGAATAGTGTTAAGTTCATCTAAGTGGTCTTTAATTCGCATACCTTCCTTCATGCGAAGGGTGAAGAGGCGTTGCTTCAAGTAAAGCTTGTTCGTCAGAGATTTCGTCATGTACAAGCTCTCCAACTTGAGCCACAAACCGGCGGCGGTATCTTCATCGGCAACCTCCCGCAGGACCTCATCGGCCAAACAGAGCTGTATGGCACTATGCGCCTTCATCTCCAGCTCTTCTTTCTCGTCATCGGGCATAGATTCCGGCAACTTATCCTTTCCGGACAAGACCTTGAACAATCCTTGTTGTACTAGGAGAGCCCTCATTTTTACTCTCCACAAACTGAAGCTGTTTTTCCCATCGAATTTCTCCACTTTGTACTTTGCAGAAGACATCTTGAAGGCAACTGGAACAGTAACTGTATTTATGAACAGTACCGTATTTGTGAACAGTAACCGTACGTATGAATAGTGGTCGTATGTATGAATAGTAACAGTACTTTTGAATAGTACCGTACGCGTGAATAGTACCCAGTGCCTTTAAAGAGTAAATGATAATCAAACTTATTTTCTGATGTGGAGGATCCACTTTTAGTGGCAGCCACAGAGCATACGATAAGCAGATACACGTACTCTAAGCAGGCTCTGATACCAGTTTGTTGCAGCGGAGGGGCTTCACAGACACAGAAGATGTTTATACAAGAATGGACAAATAAAACAGCACACCAGGATTTAACGTGGTTCGGTCAGTATGACCTACGTCCACGGGCGAGAACAGCAGAGAAATTCACTAATCACCAAAGAGAAGATTACAAAGAGGAGATCACTCTCTTGCCAGAGACTCACACAAAGAAAGAGACAAATTCTTTCTATCTCACTCTCTTCTCTCTCTCTCTCTTCTTTTCTCTACTCAACTGAGTTTTCGATGCTCTTAAACCCTCTCCCTACACCTCCTTATATAGGCTCAAAATATTAATAAAATATTGTAATAGGGTAGGTGGAACAGTAAAATGTTAGGTGGAGGGGTTGGTGATTTTTGTTTTCATGGGCAAAGTCAAACAACAGTGATGTAAAGCCTGAAAACATACTTCTAGACCAGGCTTTCGAGCCTAAAATTGCTGACTTTGGGCTTGCGAAGCTATTGAAGAGAGGTGGATGTGGTTCTAATTTATCACATATACGAGGGACAAGGGGTTACATTGCTCCAGAATGGGCTTCAAATCTTCCAATCACTGGGAAGGTTGATGTGTACAGTTATGGAGTGGTGCTTCTTGAAATAATTAAGGGAAGTCGAGTTTTGAATTGGGTGATGGACTGTGTGGACGCAGAAGAAGAAGTGGAATTGGTTGAAAGACAATTGTGCTTGATGCTCAAAGAGAAATTGGGGAAAGGAGAGGACTCATGGATCAAGGAGTTTGTAGATTCGAGATTAAATGGTGAGTTCAATTACAAGCAAGCGCTGTTAATGGTGGAAATAGCAGTCTCTTGTCTTGAAGATGAGAGAAGCAAAAGGCCGAGCATGGATTCTGTGGTGGAGGTGCTCCTTTCTTGTCATGATGAAGGTGACTCCCATTTTCTCATGTCAATTTGAGGATCAAGAATCCTCCAAGATGGGATATTGTCTATGAAAATTTGAGGATCAAGAATCACCCAAGATGGAACATTGTCTACGAATGAGTATATGACTGCTCTATCTGCAATTATAGATCTTGAATAAGGTACATTCTGGTACTGGTTGCTTCTTTGTATCACATTATGAGTAACTTACCGATACATATCTGATTATATGAATACTTTGCTTTATGTTTTATTTTACAGACACGCAATATGCTTAATCTTCACTACTTTTTTTTGTGTTCACTTCTTTGTGCTGTATATGAATGTCATCTTTAATAAACTTTCTGAGAATTATCTTCAGAAGTGATCTGATATAGTGAATTCTTTGTACCATACGTTCTTTGTTCTTTCAAGTTCTGTGCCATTTTCTGGCTTGAGATACATTTTCAATCCTGTCAACTTTGGAACAAAAACAGAATAATGGAAATCCTAGGGTAATCAATGTTTCTGTGATTCTTGACAGAATTAAATTGATGAAAAGAATGGGGAGAGTTTCAAAAAGGATAGATTGAGACAAGCATAGCAGTTGATGGGAAGTAACCTGTTCTTGGACAAAATTTATTTCTGTGTTTTGTATATAGTTGATAGTATGATAGTTTATGTTTGAAAGGAATTCAAGTTATGAATTTACATGCAGGATGATAAATTTTAGAGATTACCGTTAGGTTGTTAACTACATAGAGAAACCTTCTGTCATTTATCTCACCTTGACAATGAAAAAGCCAAGTAAAATATTGCAAACATAGAAGCTGATTACAACAGGATACATTTAGACAACAGTAAAAAGTCAAATATCAACAAACTATCAAGTAGAAAAACAAAATACCTAGATCATTATTATTGAGGATAAATGTATCGTCTATTTACATTTACACAACTATCCCAATTGGGAAAAAAACATGTACAAAAAATTATTTACAAATATTTACAGAATGACTATTGAGGATAAATGTATCATCTGTTCACGTTTACATAACTATCCCAATAGATGAAAAAAAAAATCATGTACAAAAAATTATTTACGATGTTTATAGAATATGACTAGAATAACACATTATATCCCATGCTTGTCCAAGTACGTTGTTGGTGAGTTGAGCCGGTGATAGAATCATAAGTTGTCAGCAGGCCTGATATGCCTGTGCCAAAAACTTCCCTTTACTACAAGATATATATCTGTTAATCAGATCATCTTTCATCTTCACCTGAGATCAGAAATAGAGGTTGCAGGTTAGAGGGCGAGTTAACTCCTGAATAAGATCTTATAGTAAATGATGATGATAATGACAAGTAACATAACCTTAAGGTGATATATGCTGAAAGATCATGTTAAATCCATGAATGCAGGATACAGTAATCAATCTTGCTCATCATTATGCATACTGAACTTTAAACATTGGCCTAAACAAAAGGAAATAAGTTTCATTTTGTATGCATCATTATACAGGTAGCTTAATTCTTTTAGGTGTTGTTTGACATAGAGGAGTAACTTAATCGACATTCCTGTTTGATAAAGCTTTGAAGATCAATTGGTTAATCCGTTAGGCAAACTTTATGTTTTAAGTCTTCATGTTTTTTCTAATATTTGAAAAGAAAGAAATACATATCATCATACTAATTTCTCACCTGAGTTCTCAAAGAATTTGTCACGGCAACAGCAGCATTGCATTGGTTTTCTAATAACAAATTCTGCTCTTTTAACTTTTGATTCTGTTTAAAAGTACAGCATAATATTTGTCAAATAATACCATGGTTGTCGAGGAAAACAAAGAACTTCTATAAACAAATATACAAAAGAAACTTAGCAGACTTGAACCTCTTCTTCAAGAGCCTGAGTTCGAGCCTTCTTCCTTTTTCGTAAACGTCATTGAGCTTCTCTGTTCTGCTGCTTTCTGGGTTGAAACATGAAGTATTAGTTAGGTACTGGAAGTTTCTTACATGAGTATTTGCAAGATTGCAGTACATATTGTGAATTAACCTGATAGAACATAGACGCAAAGTGCTCACGTTGCAGATCATAATTTCAAGTCAGGTCATGACTAAGAAGGTAGCAAGCAATTTGACAACAATTATTTGCAGTGCACAGTAGATATTGTGGGGAGCTAGCAAATGTAAATTATACTCTTGAACGCACTTGACTCCATGAATAATGTTTTTTTTAAAGTAATTTCTTTCAGATACACGTAAAGATGAGCTTGGTCGAAACTATTTGATCCCTTTATCTTATCCTTTTTTTCTTCAATGTGAAGGCCTACAACATACAGAATGTCGGTTGATGCTACAGAAGTATTTAACTGTTTCTAAAAATTATGACTGTTGAACCGTTGACTATGGGTACTTTAGTCTTTCTATGATATGTTTAAAGAAAAGGTGGCCATGTTCAAGTGTTCTGCAAAAAACTTATTTTATAAATCCTCAATATAAAAGACAAAAGAACAGTAGTTTTCTTACTTTCTATAATTTAAAATAATGTATGAGGTACATAAGAAAAAACAAATATAATCAGAAATTCTGAAACTTTGCTTCTACTTTGTGTGGTTCTATGTGCAGGTTCTTAAATTTTTTTTTAAAAAAAAAGAAGAAAAAAACTTGACAGTTTTTCAATCTCGGTTGTCAATTTGTGAACATCAGCTATGGATATGTCACATTTTTAAACAGGTACGAGACATCATACACAAAATACAAAAATATTATCAAATTTACCTTTTATTTCGTCTTATTTCCTCCGGAGTTGTTTGCTCAATTTCTGTATTTGACTGCTCTTGTGGTGCATCTCCTGAAGATGAGCTGA
Organism: Asparagus officinalis; assembly: GCF_001876935.1. Taxonomy (NCBI): domain Eukaryota; kingdom Viridiplantae; phylum Streptophyta; class Magnoliopsida; order Asparagales; family Asparagaceae; genus Asparagus; species Asparagus officinalis. The sequence goes on along the minus strand of NC_033795.1, from coordinate 1,137,010 downwards.
CTCCAAACCCTGAAATTTGTGCAACGTGTATATGAAATTAATGCCAAAATCCTTTCAAAAGTGAGAACAGAAGAACAAGAGGAAAAGGGAAACATAGGCGATGTTCGCTGGTAATTTCAACAATTGCCAAAAATAATAACATCAAGAAGCAACGTATGAAGTCTTCCTTTTAATCATGAAGGGTGAATGTGTACCTGTAGTCGAATCTTGACAGCTTGCTCCGGTATCTGTATATTGAAGAGCTTGAGAATCTATAATTAAGTTTTGAGATCTTATTGCATCAGCTGCATGTTGAGGATCTTGAGATTGAGGACTTTGAGTGGTTATACTTTGTGTTTGTGGTCCAGTTGCGAGATTTGCAGATTGATTATATTGAGAGTAGTTATGATCAGTTAATTCCTGTGAAGAGAGAGAGAGAGAGAGAGAGAGAGAGAGAGAGAGAGAGAGAGAGCTATTTTAAGAAATCATGACAAATGCAGGGACTATTAGGTAAATAATAGCCAAGCCCAATTTGACAAATGAACCAGCAACAGAGATAATACAAGCATAAAAGGGTCATGGTCATGTATGCTAGCTATCATTTGGAGGTAAAGATTACACAAAAGCACTCAAGAGCAAGTTGCAAAACTGCCGGGACTCAAAAATACCCACAGGTAATTCTTGATTCTGAGCGTCAAAGGCTAGATTGTGCTGCTGTTCGGTAGCGTCGTCTTGAAGTATCTCCTCCAACCAAGAAGAAGCAGAAGACATATCGCCATCGTTGGCCGCCTCCGCTGCTTCGCCCTCTGAAACTCCGAAGACGCCCGCTGTTGTTGCACCTCCAGAACGATCATCGGCTCCTCCTCGTTGTTGTGAGATCGTGGAGGCTGTCGCCCCTTGCGCTGGGACAGCAGGCATGATGTTTGTCACAGTTGAACCCCCGAAGCCATCGTACGCGGTCGCTCGCTGTGGTGGGGGTTGTCGTCGTTGTGGGATGGCGAAGATGGATGGCGTTGCACCTCCGAAGCAATGATTACTCGCTGCAGTGCCTCCAAACCCGTCATCACTAACTATTTCTTGCTGTGTGATTATTACAGAGGCTGGCGGGATTGCGCCTGGAAAAAACGTGGCTTGTTGCGCGCGCCTCCAACAGAACGAGTTGCCATACTTTCTTGCTTGCCCTTAGCTCTTGCCCCCGACGGCAGCGAGCAGGTCGGCCGCCGCCATCCGGTCCTCTCTGCCGCCGCACCCCAGGACGCATCCGTCACCCGCCGCATCGTGCGGCCGTTACTTGCTCCTACGTACTGTTGTACTAAAACAGAAGTAGAGGGGTCGAAATAATCGCCATTCTCTGATTGTTGACGACCCAGAACCTGGCTCAACGCATCGTAGGTTGATGAATCCATATATAGTTGATCTCCGTTACGCTCAGAAATTAAAGGTGATGTTAATGCGTCCGTATGATTTTTTTTTTAATCTCCACAATGTGAAGTTCATTAGATTAATGTGGATATTTATAGACTCTCTCAAATGAAAATTACTCCGAGTATGATTAGAAATCCTTGATGACAGTATGTTGGATTTCTACCAAGGAAACATGCGGTCAGCAAAACTATCTGTAAACATACCAATTGCACAAATTTACTTCGGATTTTTGTCATATTGGACCCCAAATCTTTGTTAGCTTTATATTATACACTCAAATCTTCGTACTTTCCGAATTAGACTCCACATCTTCGTGGCCGTCCAAAATGGGTCTTACTCGAGGGCTGTTGGGTTAGATGGGAATAGTGTTCTAAATGTAAATAGAGCAGCCCGATTTGTAGATACTTAGTTGGTTTGCAATTTGTAATTAGAAAAGTAAATTAGAAAAAACTTACAATAAATGTTGCAAGCTTCAAAGCAGAAAATAAAAAAAATAAAAATAGTTCCACCTCATTAAAATAAATCTTTTTTGTTGAAATCTAAAAGACATTTTGTTGATATCTAAAAGACAAAATGTATGTGGACATTACTTTGTATGTGGACTATTAATTTCATGTCCTTTTGTATTCCATCATGTATCTATAAATTGTACGATGTATGGAAATTGAATTGATGAATAAAGGATTACAATTTCTCTTCTTCTCTTGTCTCTTGTCTCTTGTTTCATTTCTTTAGTATATTATAACACGTTATCAGCACGATTGGCTCTAGCTGGTCGATCATCGGTTCGTGGTAATAGATTTTTCGGTATACATCTTCTGCAAGGTAATAATACATTTTTACTGTAATAATAATACTGTAATTTAGATAGTTTCTGCTAAGTATTGTATTACGATTGGCTCTAGCTGGTCGATCATCGGTTCGTGGTAATAGATTTTTCGGTATATTATAACACATTAAAAGGAACCTGATAATTTTGGTGATTATATGAATATTTCTAATTTCTTATGCACTAATCTTTTATCCCCATGATTAGTGCACTGTGATATATGATAATAATTATTACTTATTTTTTGATCTAGAATGTTCATTTTTACTGACACCCTTGTGATTTTTGCATGATTATATCTCTTGATTCTTTAAGTATCTTTGCCCAGAAGACAAACACTTTAAATTTTCTAAAGACAAATAAAAATTAAATTCTTCAGTAAAAAAGTATTTACTTTTCTAGGCAATCCCTTAAGGATCGCTTTAATCTATGGAAGCCAATAATTTGATCAAAAAGTTCTTTTTCCCATTCCACGCAAATAATGTTGTACTCCAGCAGCAGTACATAATCAGGAATTGCACTTAGCATTCTGAATTGATATCTACATTAGTAGTCGCAGAGAAGCACAACAAATTGATGATTAGAAATTACAATATCAGACTAGTTAGCTTACGAGTTGTGTTTGTATCACATGCTACAATTCAGAAAATTACTTATACGCGTGGACAAGGGGGAGGCTATGAACATAGTAGGAGATCTTATCCTATAGCCATTTTTGGATTTTAAACCCTTGACTGAATACAATTCAACAAGTAACCTTGTACTCTTACAATAGTACAACTAAAAGCATTATGAACTAATCCTTGTATTAGTAGTTGTTAAAAACACAACCAGCTGTTGTGAGAAATCATAATGCAAGTTTAATTGGTTCAGTCATAGTGCCTGAAGCACATGTCATAATTCAAATTCATAAGCTCGGACGAGGGGGAGGTAGTAGATCTTATTGAGGTGGTCAAGGAAAACTATTTGGTTTTTCTATATTTGGATTATATGCATTTGTCAGACAATTTTAATTTATCTTGATTTTGCTTTAAATTCTTGTGAACCTATGTGGTTTTTATTCATATGTGTATATTTTAGAATTTGTCTGACCTAAAATACACCATGTTGCGATAAGTTTGAGATTTAGGGACCCAAATTCTTTTAAACTCTGGCATGAGCGATTGGGTCATCTTGGGCAAAATATGATTCGTCGAATTTTCTTAAATTAAATGGGGCATTCAAACCAAATCCGACCAACTGCATATCACAATTTTTCCCCTTTATCTATACGTGGTGTAGAAGCAAAACATTTCCCATCTGCGTATTATTTATTTGCAGTCCATGTTTCTATATCACCACCATAGCGTACCTCTATGGGACCTCGGTGAAGGTACATACATTATTTATGAAACTCCGTCAATAATTTAGTACCTATGGCCCATGTTAGGGGATCAATTTATAATTTAGTACGCTGACTGCATTTTTATTGAAGATCAATTCTCGACATTAGGGGGAGATTAGTGCCCAAAATACAAAATAATGTCAAGAAATTCCATTGATGCTTCAATATTTATATCCACGTACTAGTCAAACTGAACCAGAAGTTCACATGATAATCTGCTAAGAAAAGAGTGACTAAGGCCCATATTCATGTTGAGTATATCATTGATGATTTGGTATGCCAGAAGCATACTGTGCTAGAAGCATATAAAAAAGATAAAAGTCCGCGGCAAACTAAATTCTATATAGAAAGACAGTCACTCCCATAACCTCTGGAAGAGGTTCATCCAGAAGATGGAATCTCCAGTAAATTGCACGTGCACTTGATAATCACAATACTGGAGATGCGGAACGGCCAAATCCAATTGTTAAGGGAAATGACGAGGATTTGGTTGATATAAAATATGAATTGAAGTGGCCACAAATTTGTGAAAAAGAAGAAATATATAATATAAATATAAAAGTTGTCGACAACATAGTTACCTCTATAGTTGCTCTTACTTTCTCCGAAAATAATCTGGATCCAGAACCTAAGTCGGTAGTAGAGTGCTTGAAGCTCTCGGACTAGGTAAGATGGAAAGTGGCAATTGAGGCTGAGCTGAACTCGCTAAAGTATTTTGAACCTGTAGTTCATATATCCCTGCAGGATATATATATATGGGTCTTCGTAAGAAAAATAAATGAGAATTGTAAGGTGGTGAGATATAAAGCGAGATTCATAGCTAAATAGGTTCACGCAGAGACCCGACATCGATTTAGATGTAAAATATTCTCCTATTAGTGATTGTATTACGTTCCGCAAGTTAATACCTATGGCAGAAACTATGAATTTATATATGCAGTATATGTACGTCATGACCACATTTTTATATGAGTCATTAGACGCTAATATTTTTATATGAAAGTCACTGATGGACTTACAATTTCTGAATTAAGAGAAAACAAGAATCGCAACATGTATAACATTAAATTATAAAGGTCGTTATACGACTATGCCTAAAGACGGAGTTTGAAATGAAAGACTTGGGAAAAACCAAGTTTTGTCTCGGCCTGCAGATCGAGCATTTTCCCAGAAGGAATTTTTCTACACCAGTCAACCTAATGTGAAAAAGGTTTTGGAAAGATTTTATATGGATAAATCTCATCCACTTAGCACACCAATGGTCGTCCGGTCCCTCGAAGTGGATAAAGACTCATTTAGACCGAAAGAAGATAATGAAGAAATGTTAGGGCCAGAAGTTCCTATCTGAGCACCATTGGAGCACTTCTTTATCTCGCAAATTGCACCAGGCCTGATATTGTATTTGCGGTGAACTTGCTAGCAAGGTATAGTGCTTATCCTATAAGGAGGCAATGAAATGACATTAAACATTTCCTTCGCTATCTTCAAGGTACAAAAGATCTTGGACTATTCTATAAAAGAAACCAAGATATGACATTGGTGGGCTATTAGGACGCTGGCTACATGTCTGACCCCCATAACGCCAGATCCCAGACTGGTTATGTTTTTCTCTGTGGTGGTACTGTCGTTTCTTAGAGGTCTGTTAAGCAGACCATGGTGACTACTTCTTCAAACCACTCAAATATTATCGCTTTATATGAGACCTCACGAGAATGTGTATGATTAAGATCGTTGATACGACATATTTGTGGCTCGTGTGGTCTAGTGAAAGATGATATTCCCCCCATTGTCCTTTATGAGGACAATGCAACTTGTGTTGCACAAATGAGCAGTGGATATGTAAAAGGAACCATGTCAAAACATATTACGCCAAAATTCTTTTATCCACATGAGCTCTAAAAGAATGGCGAAATCACCTTCGAAAAAGTTCGCTCAAGTGACAATCTTGCAGATTTGTTCACTAAATCTCTGCCTACATCAACTTATGAGAAATATGTCCACAATATGCATAGACTTGAAAGACTATCTTCTTCAGGGGGAGCAAATTCTTAAAGAACAATCCTGAAGATTGGACCCTCAAGGTCTATTATCATAATTTGCCCTTTTTCGCTAAGTTTTGCCCCACTGGGTTTTTCTTAGCATAGACTCAGAAGATTGTCATCATAAGGGGGAGCGAATTTTCAACGCAATCCCGAAGATTCATAGACTCAGAAGATTGTCATCATAAGGGGGAGCGAATTTTCAACGCAATCCCGAAGATTGTGCCTTGAAGGACTATAGTTGTACTCTTTTTTCCTTTTGCTAAGTTTTGTCCCACAGGGTTTTCTTAGCTACAGGTTTTTAATGAGGCAACTAATGCAACACAAGTTTGAATCCCGAAGATCTATAGTTGTAATCTTTTTCCCTTTGCTAAGTTTTGTCCCACAGGGTTTTCTTAGTTAAAGGTTTTTAATGAGGCAACTAATGCAACAAGAATCTACTAATGTCGTGTACTCTTTTCCTCGACTAGTTTTTATCTCACTGGGTTTTTCTAGCGAGGTTTTTAACGAGGCATTGACATTTCAAAGTAATGTCCAAGGGGGAGTGTTGAAATCTAAAAGACATTTTGTTGATATCTAAAAGACAAAATGTATGTGGACATTACTTTGTATGTGGACTATTAATTTCATGTCCTTTTGTATTCCATCATGTATCTATAAATTGTACGATGTATGGAAATGGAATTGATGAATAAAGGATTACAATTTCTCTTCTTCTCTTGTCTCTTGTCTCTTGTTTCATTTCTTTAGTATATTATAACATTTTTAAATCTAAACGGAAATTATCTACATCAAAGTTCCCTTGTATGGAAAAATTATATAGCTTTTGTACTAATTACTTTTCAACAAAACAAGTCGAATTTGCAATGAAAATACATGTCCTGGAATATAAGTGTAGATATCCAAATAATAAATTTACAATTAATTTTCCTGCAAAATTTGCTGCTAAAATATTTGCTGCAATTTATTTTTTTTTGCAGCAAACCAAGCAGCCCCTAAAACAACTTAATACATTTTGCAGTGTAAACAAAAAAGATATGAGGGTGATATTTACAACAACTTGTTGCCTTTAGTGGTTTAATTTAGAAAAAGTTTTAGATATCATGGTCCCTCAATGAAATTGATGTTATGCCCCTCAAGTCATAAGAACTTGGTCCCTCTAGTTAACTCACGTTGGACCTAAAGGGAGTTTTGCACTGAAGTTTCAGGTATAATTCTCTCATATGTTAACCATCTGTTTCTTTAATGGGCTAAAACGCAAATCCCAAAAACTAAAAACCAATACCCATATCCTTCATCTTTTTTATTGGTAAAAACTCCTCGAGCATACTCCTCTTCTCTATGATCTTCTTCTCTCAAAACAATCACAGGGCACATATTTTAGTAATTGATCGTGTTGGGTCAAGAACTAATCCGGGCATGGTTTACAAATTTAACTGAAACTAATTACATAAGGACGAAATTGCAAAAACCCTTCTGATTTGATGAACCTATAAAACACTTGCATTGATTTGAGGGACTAACACCAAATTATAGAACACTTAAAAAGGACCATATCAAGATTTGGGAGTTAATAGGACAAAAACCATTGTACTTATACTGAGGTGCAAACCTGGGTGAAAGCAAAGCAGGTGTCTTAGTATTTCTAGCTCGAAAAATATCAGCTCTCTGTGTAATTATCACGCGCACATCTCTCTCTGCTAATATTTAATTAGACCGAGTTTTTTCTTAAACCCCCAAAAATCCCGCCAGCCGCCGAAAGCCCACAAAGAACAGAAAAATAACTAATTACTCCATTATTTTTCTCCCAACTTAATAGCTTTTCTGTTACTTTTCACGAAACCCTAATTTTGAAACGTAGGGTTTGGAGCTCCTCTTCTGGCTTCTCATCAAAATCGAACTACTGGGGTAAGTTTCGAGCGTCTTTTGCCTAATTTTGCATGAGTAGATACTGAGAAATTAGGGGTTTATTTTTGGTTTCTCCATAAATTTTTCTTTCTGATCCGCAGGGTTTCGTTTGAACTCATTAGGGACCTTTAGGTTCAGAAAAGTTCGGTTTTTTAAGGATTTGGCGATGGCACTTTCCTGTGATCACATTGCGATGATTGAATTTAGAAGTTATCTCAGTAAGAATGTAGTTTCTGGTGCTAGGGGAACCAATGTGTTGTGGAAAAGTTTGATCTTTCCAGCTAATTTGAGAGTTGGGAGTGCTAATTTTCGCTTGAAAGTTAAGAAAGGGGGATTTAGAGTTAGGAATGAGGTACAACCTAGTGTTGGGTCAGAATTGAGCACTGTTGGTATTAAACAAGATGTAGAAGATGTCTCGGTGAAGGAAGAAACTAAGGTTAAGGATTTGAGTCATTCTCCAAATGTTGATAATGAAAATGGTGGTGGAGATTTCCCTCCTAGAGGAGGTGGAGGTGGCGGCAATGGAGGTAATGGTGATGGTGAAGGTGATAGTAATGAGGATGATGAGTTTGGGCCACTGTTGAAGTTTGATGATGTTATTAGAGAGACAGAGGCAAAGGGTGCTACACTTCCTGAAGACATGTTAGAAGCTGCAAAGACCATTGGAATTCGAGAACTTATTCTGTCTCGTTACTTAGACATGCAGGTATTTGTTAAGGGTTTTTTGGATAAATAGTGGAGTTTGTGTTCAAAGATGAGGGTATTAATTCAATGCTTGAACTTTGTGTTTGAAGGGATCAGCTTGGCCTCTTGGTTTTGCAGTGAGGTCATGTTCTATGTTTCGTAATCTCATGCTAGCTGATCCATCTTTCCTTTTTAAAGTGGGAACCGAGGTAGGTTGGATTTCTTTAAGTATCATGAACCAAGGGTCAGTCATGAGTTATTAAGAAATTTTCTTTTATGCAGATAATTATTGATACTTGTTGTGCGACATTTGCGGAGGTCCAAAAGAGGGGAAAGGATTTCTGGGCCGAGTTTGAGTTGTATACTGCTGATCTTTTGGTCGGAACAGTTGTTAATATCGCTTTGGTGGCTATGTTAGCACCTTATGCGCGCATTGGGAGACCATCTGCTTCCAAAGGATTTCTTGGGAGAATGGCTCGTGCTTATGGAGCTTTACCTAGCAGGTAGATTCAGTTTATGTTTCTTCTTTTTCTGCTCATTTTTGTTGACTAATTTGAATTTATCCTGTCACTTATTTCTGGAGATACAATTAGAAGACATGCTTAGTTTTTCCTTTGTTGTGTGATGCATGATACGTGGGGATTCAAAGACCAATAAGTTTATGAGATAGTTGAACTCTTTACCTATGCTTAGTGTGATCATTGAAACATAGATATAAGTCCGCTATTTTGTTATCGGAATGAAATATGTTTTCTTATTGGAATAATATG
>NC_033795.1:994785-1127982 GCF_001876935.1 Asparagus officinalis | reverse complement strand
ACAATATCTTATTTGCTTATATAAGTAGAGTATTGTGGTCTGAGAATCTGATTTTTCACATAGTTGACAGTTTGACACTGAGAATCTGTAATTGTGGTCCTTATACTTCACTATAAGCTAGAAACTTCACTTCTGTTTAATTCTGCTTCTCTTTGTAGTGTTTTTGAAGCTGAAAGGCCAGGATGTAAATTTTCAGTCAGGCAGAGGATTGAAACATATGTTTATAAGGTAAGACCACTTATTGGCACAAGTTTTAGTTTATAAACCTTGGTCCATTGCTTATCGGTACTGGTATTATACCAAACTAGCATATAATCCCTGTGTGACACAGGGGAAAGTGGACAATTCATGCTCTATACAAACAAATTGATGATTTCTCCTCAATAATTATAACTGTTGAAAGACAGGTTGATTTCAACGCTGAAATAAGACTCAACAAGAATGCTCTGTTTAGCATATAGAAATTGGTCAGAATAGGATACATTAGTAATCATAGTATTAACATTACACAACCTTGAGGAAGAGGAACATTTTACCCCTTGGTGCATGAAAGCAATCACAAGACTTTATGAGTACCTTACAACATTGCAAAATTGGTAATCACCAATCAACTTAACTCTAGCTCCATACAAGCAAAACTCGCATACTACCTTCAAGCATCAGTAGTTCAATGCTAGAAATAAGATTGCAACTGTGAAATCTCAAATGTCCAATGATAAAGAAAGAGGTCATACAATTCTGTAGAATAGCAACCGTCCATATGATAAAGAGAGAGAGAGGTCATAGAATCTCGTAGAAGAGCAACCATCCATATGATAAAGAGAGAGGTCATAGAATTTCGTAGAAAAGAAACCATCCAAATAGAAGCAAGTAACCCACACACAATAATTTTCAATAGTTATTAGCTTAAGTTGCTGTAAGTCTCTTGAATGATATTTACTTTTGAAATTGTTCCACTCCAGCCGGCTCTTCTTCTCTTTGCTGCTGGTGATCTTTGAAAGATGACTTTTGTCTTTTGCTGAGAGATTTGGTATTCAATCACCATCTTCCTCGATCACACTTACCCTCCCTCACCCAATCCTACCATCGTCCCTCTTTTTATTGTCCTCAAAATGGTGAACACCTCCCTCACCCACTGACATGCTTCTAGTCCCATCAACACACACCCTCCCTCACCTCTTTCACTTCTCTTACTCAGTGCCATGTCCACAGTCCCATCAGTCCCTCTTTTTTGGGTCCTCAAATGGCTGAAAACGGAGGTCAAATGGTGAGAATGAGGAGTGTGTTAAACAGTGGAAGCTTAAATTTGGGCCACTATTTTCCCAAAGTACCCTAAACCCAAAACCATATCATTAAGTTAGAAAATGTAAAACGGAGGTGATCGGTTAGGCTAAAAAAATGGAAAACCAAAAAATATCTCTCTTGCTTTTAGACAATATGTTATTATCATTAAGTTAGAAAATGTAAAAAGGAGGTAATCGGTTAGGGTAAAAATGGAAAACCAAAAAAACTTCCCTCTAGCTTTTAGACAACATGTTATTATGGTCAAATCTAAGACTATTTTTTGCATTATTATCTAAATTGTATCAGCATAACCTGCGGCCCTGGACTTTACATATTTTTACTGCACAGTGATAGCCATTACTTATTTGGATACAGGGATTTTTGTATGGATCAGTTGGATTTGTTTGTGGTCTTATTGGACAAGGCATCGCAAATTTGATTATGACCGCCAAGAGGTATATCCTTGCTAGCTCTGAGTGCATCCTATGCATGTATAACATGACAGTGCTTTTTACAGTGATGTATTTTTGATCTCGTTTTTCATTATATATGACACTGAAATGATGTAAGTAGGGCATGCTTTTTCATTTGGTTCCTATGCTGTTCTTGTGCTAGGCTACCATGTACAACAAATTACTAAGCATATAATGGCTGTAGTATTTTAGTTACTTTGCGCAATTATTCAAGTTGTGTGTTTGATTTTCTTGTATTTGGAAACTGCAGGACTAAAATTTCTAAAAATAAACAAGAATTGCTGAAAAAGGTATCTTATGTGCACTGAAAACATTTGCCACTCTTGGGAAAACACTTTATTATAAAGTTATAACCTTCAGAATTAAATTAAATATATGGGGCCATTATCTGTTCAATTTTTTGCTGTGCATGAGCTTGATGGTCTGGGCTTCAATCGGACTCATTAAAAGCTCACTTTTATCAATTGACTAACATAAATAAGGTAAACCACCATAATTTTAAGGTCGCTTAATTAATTTAATAAACATTAACAGCCTGAAAGCTTGGCTCATTTGACTGATTTTTTTTTCTTTCCTTGAGGGTGGTTGAAAGACTAATACCTTCATTCTGGATATGTACCCCCCCATCCATGCAATGATTTCTCTTTTATTATCCTTTTAATTATTCGATGATGCACTTGCTGGGAAAAAAACATGTATTGTTGCCTTCTTGGCCTGTTATCTGCTGTTGAATGATTGTCAATTCTGTTGAATTCATTTTTGGTTGTTGCTCTATTCTTTCTTGTCTTATGGCTGTTTAATTTGCTTTGGTATTATGTTCAGGACTGTCAAGAAATCAGAAGAAGATGTACCTATTCCACCTTTACTAAAAAGTGCTACTCTTTGGGGTATGCTTATCACCACATTTTTGCATATTTAGTTTGAAAATTGTGTATTCATTTCTAACATTATTTGATGAGCTTTGCACCAACCGCACTTTCTAATTGCAACTCATGATTGTCCTTTGTACATTTTTTTCTTCGACATCAGCAGATGAATTTAGATTCTATAGCAAACGAGTTAAAAAAAATCATTTTGAACCACATAGGAATTTAGGGTTTTAACTGCCAACTTTCTTCAAAAAGAAAGTGTTGGATGCACCAAAAGAAAATGAACCTCTTTACTTCAAGAGAACTAAAATTTGAAGGTAAGATGGTGTTTTGGAAGTTGTCTTTTTTTTTTAAACCTCTTTAGTACACTTCAAAATTACCTATTGGAGTGTATCTAAACCAGAATATACCATTGTACCTGAGGAAGTGATCGTGCTACTGAGTTCTTGTGACAATGGCCACTTTGAAAATGATAGATATTTCTACATATAAATGAAGACTGTTGGAAACTCAGCAATGATCTTTAGGTAGGAACTGCTGATAATGTTGCATTACTACATTTTGAAGTGGTTGCATTACTTACTCTTTATTCTTTCTTGATCGGTGAAGTCTATCAATGATAATGTTCAAATTGACAGATGTACAGATTTTGACCATTCATTGTGTTGTTTAGTCAAATGTTCTATCATCAATAAATACCTATGATTAGCTGTTTGATACATTCTATGGTGTAATGATGCTTCCAGCAAAAGAAAATACTCAAGCTCAAACAAGGGTGCTTCCTATCTGCAGGTGTTTTTCTTGCTGTCTCTTCAAATACTCGGTATCAGATAATTAATGGCCTGGAACGCCTAGTTGAGGCATCTCCTATGGCCAGGCGTGCTCCTCCTGTTGCAATGGCTTTTACTGTTGGTGTCCGTTTTGCCAACAATGTTTATGGTGGAATGCAGTTCGTTGATTGGGCTAGGTGCAGTGGCGTTCAATAATGGTATAAATTTCATGGCAATTTTTTACAGGGCAATTCTGTTATTATCAATTTATTTATTGCTACCATAGTTTGTGCTAACTTCATTTTCCACTTGGCAATAGTATTAATACTTTTAAATACAATGTAGCACCTTTTTCTCTATTGATATAATGTTCTCCTCTTCTAGTATTTACTTTCGCTATGTATTTAAATATAATAATTCTGATTCATGAGCTATTTACTTACTCGCTTATGATCAATATGTTGTATTGCAGTCATACAAGACTAGAGCTCCGCATATTCAATCCTTGCAGCATGCATAAGTGCTTACCTACAAAGCTTTCAAGCTATGATGCAGTACAAGCTGATACCATTTCACCTATTCCTGCATCTGTTTCATTCTCATGCCAGGATATTGCAGGGGTTTCTCAATTAATCACAAAGAGTAATGCATTTCCTTCACTTGGAAAGCTGTTATCTACCATTAAACAGTTAATCCGCATCTTATTGTTATGAAGAATGTTTGCTGGTCCTTTCGAACTAGTCCTTAGAAATGAACAGAATGTTTGAATGTGCGCCTTCCCCATAGACTTGTAGCTAGAGTAATTGTACTGATTAAAAAGTATTGCTTCAATTTATACTGCTGGCTGAATAACTAGTTATTATTCTAATCAGCCTGCAAACCAATGAGGAAGCTGCCTTTTGTTATCAACTGTTCTATGTTACTGAGCAATCAGAAAATATACTTGACTGTTTATTGGATGTGGCTCCAAAATTGGTGCATCATGCTGGTTTGTATTAACCCAGTGGTGGAAAATTTCGATTACCTATATTATTTATCAAGTATATGCCTGTAGTGTCATCATCTGCTCTGGTTTATATAAGTAGGAGATAGAACTATTATTGCATGCATTCTTCTATGACATACATGACTGTTCACAGGGACATAACACAAACTCTACACAAAGAGAACTAGACAATTCCATGAAATATAGTAGAAGAGCTAATAGTAGTAGGTAACACTTAGTAAACGATTCTATGAAGCTGCCAGCGTTTATAGATATGGTGGTAGTGGAGGTTGCTAATAAGGTGGCGAAGGCTGGAGCGGTGGTGGTGATGGTTGATGGTGTCGAGGTGGCGGGATCTTATGATGGGCGGTGGAGTGACATGGCTTGGGTGGATGGTGATTGGCTGCCCATATTGTGGTGGTGGTGATGGCAATGAATGGTGCATGTGGCGGTGATGGCAATTCGATGTGGTGTGTGGATTGCCTTCTTGAGGTGGATTACCCGTGATGTGGAGGTGTTTGTGAGAAGGCGTGGGTGCGGATGCCCATGATGCGGTGGTGGTGGTGCCTTCCGTTAGAAGGCGGATGGAATGCCTGTGTCGTGGTGGTGGTTGTGCCTGTGTGGGGTGGCGTTACGTGGTGGGTGGTGGTGGCTGCCGTAGGTGGAGGTGGTGAGTGTGGAGAGGTGGTTGTCCATACTGTGGCGGTGGTTGATGTGGTGGGGGTGAGTATTGTGGTGGGGAGGCGGTGAGTATTGTGGGGGCGCGTGAGTATTGTGGTGGTGGAGGTGCGAGTATTGTGGTGGTGGAGGTGGCGAGTATTGTGGATAGTGGAGGTGGTGTATATGTGGAGATGGTGGCGGTGGTGGTGAGTATTGTGGCGATGGTGGTGGTGGTGAATATTGAGTAGTGGTGGTGGTGAGGCGAGTACTGGCGGTGATGGTGGAGTGGTGAATATTGAGGAGACGGTGGAGGTGGGGGCGAATACTGCGGCGACGGCGAGGTGGCGAATATTGAGGCGATGGTGGGGGTGGGGCGAGTATTGTGGAAATGCGGAGGTGGTGAATATTAGGTGACGGTGGCGCGCGCGTGAGTACCATGGAGACGGCGGTGGTGGTGAGTATTTGTGAGTTGGTGGCGATGGAGGTGAGTATCGGTGTGATGGTGGCGGTGGTGGTAAGGAGGAGGTGGTTGTCCATACTGGGGCGATGGTGGTGGATACTGAGGCGACCGAGGCGGCCAAAACATGCTGGAGGTCGGTGCCGACGTGGTGGCGCATACATGCGGTGCTGGTGGTGAGTATGCACCGTGGGAGCCGGGTTATCGGTTGAGGGGTGGAGCTCCATATTGAGTTGGTGGCTGGATAATACTGCTGTAGTTCGGCGAGCGGGCTGCTGACGGACACGAGTGCAGTCCCAGCAGTGCTGCTGCAAGAAACAAGATAACAGCTTCAAACTGAAGCCTGCCCATCTTTTCCTCACTCTCACTGTTTGTGCTTCTATCTTGTTTCTGCTAGGACTAGGAGTTATATAGGCAATAGTTGGTGAGCCTTTTGACTTTTTCAGTTACATGATGAGGTTTGAATTGAGTTTTTTGTGCAGATGAAGGGGCTAAAAAGCTGGAAAGGAGGGAGAAGACTGCAGTAAACTCCATATTTGATGAATTGAGTTTGGTAAGTTTGCATTGAATTCTGCTCCTTGTTCTCGCTGACAGAGAGAGAGAGAGAGAGGTTGTGACGCAATATTGTTGATTTTGAGGGAGTATTTTGGGGGGGGAGAGAGAGCGGTTGTGATGCAATATTGTTGATTTTGAGGGAGTATTTTGGGGGGTTACTATATATGGAGTATTTAGGGTGCCAACAAAGGGATGAGTTGAGGCTGCAGGATGTCCGGCACGATGTCCTGTTTGAGCTAGACATATCCATTATGGTATTAAGGCGCTAGTTGAGTGGATTGATGTTAGGATAATAAAAAAATTGAGTTTATTCATGGAATATAAAGGTTGCATCTATTAATGATAAAATGGAAGAGAACTGATAAAATTATAGTTAATGAGACATATAGAATCAGAGATGGACCTTAAAAAAACTTGATTGAAAACAATTAAGAAGAATATGATAAAAGTTTGTTTAACGCAAGAGATGGCTGATAATAGAACTGAATGAAAGATTAGGATTCTTATGGTAGGCTCAGCGATAAATTCTTTGGTGGTACTACTGGTGATATATATTGCCCCTTCTGGGTCTTCTAATAAGCTTTTCTTTAAGTAGTTATACTTAGGGGCTGTTTGTTTCACCCTTTTATAGAATAGGATTAGTATTTGGGCTCTGACAGTGGCATTTTCGTAATTAAAGAATTCCAAATGAATTCTATTCTTGAGTTTGGTTCAAACTTTTTTTATAGATTACCAAATCCATAAAGTGGTCAAAACAGTGGATTTTTATGGAAACCCAAATCCTCTCCGTTTGAGAGGAATTGGGGCAAAAAGCTGACATTCCCCTGTTCTCTCCCTTTCCTCTTTCTTATTCGGTGGCGGCGAGATCATCGATCGTGGACTCGGTGCGAGCGTGCGGAGTGATCGCCGGAGCTAAGATCGACAAGGAGGAGCTGAGGCGGCGGATCACGATACCGGAGTACTTAAGGAGGGCAATGAAGGAGGCGGTGATGGAGCAGACGACGTCGGCGACGGCGAGCAAGGCTGGGGTCGTGGAGGAGCTCGGCCAGGAGTCGCCGGAGGCTCCGATCGTAGTGTTCGTGAACTCGAAGAGTGGAGGGAGGCACGGGAAAGCTCTGCTGGAGAGGCTACAGGAACTCATGGGAGAGGAGCAGGTACTGAATTTCGTGGTTACTCTATTTTGAGAGATTCTTGGACTTGGTTTCAGTAGATTTTGGAGTCTGGATGTGTTTGAGAATATATAAGAATCAGGAAAGTGGCAAATTTTGTATATAAAGATTAGTAATTTTGATTCTCTCTGTCTCTAGATTGCTAGATTTCTCGTATAAGTTTGTAAGTGTTTAGCTCTGTGAGCTTCGGTTTGCCCTTTTGAATATAAATTACAAATTTCAGAGTTACATATAACTGAAAGGTTGGTAATTCATATTATGGCTGAAGATAAACTTTAGTTTTTGTTTCTTCTATTTACGCGCCATTCATATTATTGTTAATTTAAGGATGTAATGCTTGTTGTAGAGAGAAAAGTCATCTTTAAATGTATAGTTATTCATTACAGATATTCTATTCTGAACCAAACATGGTATTAGGAATTGGAGGGTTTCTATAAAAGTGAGATTCCTAATCCTTTGGGTGAAACAAACATAGAATGCAAAAAAAATGGGATTCCATAAAACAAAAAATTGTCTATAAATTTTTTATGGATTAGGTTGGAATCCATAAATAAAATAGGATTCCTAATCCTATTCTTAACGTCTATTGAACCAAACAGGCCCTTAGATCAGACCTTGAAGTAAGATTTCAATGATTGAAGTAAATAGGCTTAGGGATCTTTTTTTTTTCGGTTTTTCTATAGAGTGCCCTTGGGCACTCTATAAGAGAGGAGAGAGATAGAGAGAAATGAATGAAGAGAGGATCCCAATGCAAATCAGGGGGCCCCCCTCCTCATTCATTTCTCTTTATCTCTCTCCTCTCTTATAGAGTGCCCAAGGGCACTCTATAGAAAAACCGTTTTTTTTTTATGCATCCTCCTTTAGATTCCTTCTCAAATAATGTATGATACTTGAAAGTCGTGTATGATGGCTGAAAAAACGCATGAAATCAAGAATTTTGGAATATGTGCTCTTAATTGCCAAGAATTTTGAAATATGTGCTCTTAATTGTCGTTAGAGTGAAGCACGTTATAGTGAAGCAGAAAAAAATGGAAAAATCATAGTTTATTACATGAAAATTTTGAATTTTGAAGTTAGCGTGCCTAAATGCTATAGGGGTAAAAAACGACAAACAGTTTCGAGTTACAGCCGATGAAAGTTGAGAATTCTCAATTACAATTGTCATTTGATCAAAACAGATAAAAATAAAAAATCCGTGAGTTATAGCCCCGTGAACATTGCGAATTTTGAAGTTTTCATGATGTGTAAAAATAACAAAAAAATTGTGGGTTATAGTTTATAGTAATTGAGAATTATGAATTATACTCATCTAATTGCTATTGGGTCAAAGCAGATAAAAAGAAAAAATTGTAGGTTAAAACTTATGCCAATTGTGAATTTTAATATCCGCGCTCCTAATTGTTGTTGAGTTGAGATAGACAAAAATGATCAAAATCATGGGTCATATAGCCAATGAAAATCGATAGTTTTAAATCACGCACAGTTAGTTATAACTGGGTCGAGATGGACAAAAATATGGAAAAATTGTGTGTTATAGACCATTAAAATTATAAATTTTAAAGTTTGAGCGCTAAACTACCGTTTTGACAAAAATAACAAAAAAATCATGAGTTATAGCCTATGAAAACTTAGAATTTTTAAAATATACGCTCTTGATAAGTATAAAAGAAGACTTGATATTATTGATGATGATGGTTACATATACTTATATTAGCTGGAGACTAAATATGAAGAGTTCCAGCAAAGCCCTCTAGGTGGCCCAAGACTTGGAAGAAGAAAGAGGTCTTCCTAAGGGCATGTTTGTTTGCACGAAAGTAGCAAAGAAGTAACTGAAGTAGAAAAAGCTTCTCCTACTTCAAGCAAAAAATTATATTTGTTTCTCCGAAAATAGTACTTCAGCTACTTTCATAAATGCGGATGTGGCGTCTATGTGGCACTCCTACTTCCTAGATTTTTTTCCGCCCTTGAAAGCTCAGAAGTAGAGGGAAAGTGGATAAAAAGTGAGGTCCATTTAAATTAGAGATTTACTAAGGGCAGATGATCTTAAATATTATATCCAATTTCTACCCAAACAAACAAATAAATAAAAGAAGATGATGAAGTACTACTTTTGCTACTTTCTACTTCATAATTGAGGAAGTTACATATTTGATCCACTTCTTACTTCTAATAGTTACGTCCATCCAAACGGGCCCTTAGATGAAGAAGTGGGTTATGATACAATGATAAATATAAAAGAAGATTTGATATTATTAATGATGATGGTTACATATACTTGTACTAATTGGAGACTAAATATGAAGAGTTTCAATAAAGATAAAAAATAAATAAGAAAATGAGAAAATGATATCCTTCCATATACATAATGTGCTACCTAATATAAATGATATGATATCAAGAGAATATATACTATATATTTAACAACACTTAGCTGCCATTGGATGGACAAACAAAATCGAAAAAAACGTGGGTCATAGCACATGAAAATTTTAAAATTTAAAACACTCGCGCTTAGTTGTAGGTTATAACTCATGCCAATTGCGAATTATAGTAATGTCTGCATTCTTAATTTCTAATAGGTTGAGATAAACAAAAATGACCGAAATCATATGTTATATAGCCCCTCTAAATCGATAATTTTAAACCACACACTTTTATCATTGGGTTGAGATGGACAAAAATGTAAAAAATCATGTGCTGCAAATTATGAACTTTGTGCGCTAAATTTCCATTGGGACAATAATAACCAAAAATCATGAGTTATAGTTTATGAAATCGAGAATTTTTTAGTATGCGCATTTAATTGCTATTTGATTGATATAGACAAAAATGATTAAAAATTATGAATTATAGCTCACAAAGATTTTGAAATTTGAAACCCTTGCGCTTAATTTGTATCTGGTTGAAGACGGAAAAATGACGAAAAATTATGTTTTATAGCCCATAGAAATTAAAAAATTTCAACTATTGGCACTTAATTATCATTAGATCAAAACAGACAAAAATAGAAAAAACATTAGTTATAGCTCATGAAAATTAAGAATTTTAAACTATGAGCCCCTAATTACATGAGGGTCATGACAAGCAAAAAAATCATGAGTTAAAGTTTATAGAAATAAAAAAAATTAAAGTACGCACGTGTAATTGCCATTAGTATGAAATAGTCCACAGAAAAAAATAATGGGTTACAACCCATAGAAACTACAAATTTTGAAGACCATGCTCTTAACTGTTGTTAGATCGAGACAGACTAAAATGATCAATAATCATGTCTTATAACTCATGGAAATTAAGAATTTTGAAATACGTGCACTTAGTGTCATTGGGTCAAAAGGAAAGAAGAAAAAAGAAAAAATCGTGAGCTATAACCCATAAAAATTATCAATTTTGAGGTGTGTGTGCATAATTGCTAATTTGTTATTGGATTTAGACTAACAAAAATGACAAAAAATCAAGTGTTATAGCCTATGAAAATTGAGAATTTTGAAGTACGCTCACCTTATTGCTAGTGGGTTGAAATAGATAAAATGGAAAAATATTATGGGATATAGCCCTTGATAATTGCAAATTTCAAAGTCCACACTCTTAATTACTATTGGGTAGAGAGAGGTAAAAGTGACAATAAAATTGTGTGTCATAGTCCATCTGGGTCATGGATCAAATAATACCATCTTATATTTTCTGTTTTTGGTAATATGTTATTGTCTCATGTTGAGAAGAAGTGGTCTTATTTTTATAGTAATGACCCCAATCCTAAATTATATATAAATGACATTTCCACTGTTTATTTTTTTTGTTATAGTTCCATCAATCATAACTTTTCTTCTTCTAAGTTTTGCTGAGAGCTTTTCATTGAAAATATGAAAGATTCTTCTGGCACAATAAATTTCACGGAGAAAATATGATCAAATTTTATTACGTTATAATGAATGTAGAATAAGTTTTATTATGTTATAATGAGTGTAGAAATATTTTTTATGGCGTTATTTGAAAATATCCTAGTGTTAGGAATTTATTAGGTCTTAGGGTTTCTTGGTTAATTTTGATTGTTATATTATAGTACTATAACGTATAGTCTAAAAGATAGATGTTTAAAAATTTTAAAGGATGAAAGTAAGGCCAAATTATCACAAGCAGAGAGTTAAATTAAGAAAAATTTTCTACTTCTTTTACATTCTAAAATTAAAGAGACCTACTTAAATTCTTGTGCTTTGTATAAACCTTGGGTATGTGATGCTCATACATTATAATAAGGAAAAATATTAAATAAAAAGATCTACAGAACATCATCCTTGTGTAACGCACTCATTAAAAAGGAGGAATGTACCTAAAAACAGCATCGATCGTATTCGAAATAAGGAAATTACGAATATGCAAATAACTTAGAATAGCAAGCTACTAATGAGTTGCCATATTTTTTTTCTTGTGCGTGTTTCCTTTTCTAATCAGTAAAGCTTGCATTTGAAGAAGAAGAAAAAATATTAGGAAGGAAATCAAATAGTTAATAACTTTCTCAAAATACTTGATGTCTTAGTTCTTCTACAAATACCCACTATTCCCGTATCATTCTCTTATTCCAACCAAAGAAAATTTGCATTTTCACAAACTAGCTAGGCAATATTATGTCTACCATAATCAAGCTCTTCTGCCTGTCCCTTGCCACTCTTTACTTCTCACATGGAGGTCTCCTTCTTCTTCTTTTTTCATTTAATCTTATAATTAATACAATTTCATTATAAGCTAACCATTTTATATATTTTGTGCCTATGTATAGCTTTCGGCAAGTGCAACATCTCAAACATCAAGCTCTCTCAATCTTCAACCGGTAGGTTGGTTCAAGGAAAAATAGAGTACGAGGTTACGCTAAGCAACGACTGCATGTGCCCCCAATCGTTGTTATACGTATCATGCGACGGATTTAAGACTAGTAAACCTATTAACCCTTACTTATTCAAAGTAGAGGGTAGTCGTTGCATTATCAACAACGGTCGGCCAGTTTTTCAAGACTATCCTATAAAGTTTAGGTACGCTTGGGATCATCAATTTGATTTGAGGCCTCTTCAGTCTCAAGTCGACTGTTGAGATTTATGTTTTTATTGTATTGGAGAAATTATTAGCCTCAAATGTTGCTGTAGCTGTATTGTGGGACTTTGGTTTTGTTTTAGATGAGAATAAGATTTCAACATTAATATTGTTTTACTTGTCTAATGAATTGAATTCGAGATCTTTTTTTCGCTGGTGATGGTGTTGTCGTGTTGCGCTCTTTTTGAACTCCATGGCCCTTAATGTCATGTCTTCAAGTTCATCCTCTTTCACATTATAATATAGTTCATCTCTATAATGATTACTAATTTTTAGAACATTCTCTCTCGATTGGAAGGAATTTTTCTAAAAGATTTTTTTAAAAGGTTAGCTCATGCGCCATGATTCTCGTGAAACGGGTTGAGATCATTGTCATTTTTTATCTAACCATGCCCCTCTTTAATTTCTCAATTTTGAAAATATGCTTAATTTCATCTCTCAATATTCTCTATTTTTTCTGACAATATTCTCTATTATTTTGTGTAATAAATTGATAATCAGAAGGAAATATTCTCTATATTCTCTGTTATATACCACACTAGTTTACTGTTTGGTAAGTCCGGATCTAAGCATTATAGGACGCAAATCCCATGATGAAATAATCGTTGCTATCTATGAAGAGATGCACTTATGTGAGAAATAATTAATTTATGCATGAATTAAGCTTGCAACTCACAAATGGCCTTGACGAATGTTCTAGAGCACGAGGACGCTATTAAATACCATGTATCAAGACGTAAATTTAAGACCAAGATTTGGAAACTTTTATTTTGACAGATTCAGCTTTATATAAACACATCTCATTTCTTAATTAAGTAAACAAATTAATCACAGAATAGTAATATAGAAAACTATCTGGTATAAAAAATAATAGAAAGAAAACTTAATTACATCACCATAAAAATCGAGAATTTTAAAGTACTCCTATTTAAATGACATTAGTTCAAAAGACACAAAATGAAAAAAAAATTGTGGGTTAGCCCACAAAAATTATAAATTTTAAAGTTTGCTGGCTTAATTATATTAGGTCGTGACTGACAAAGATGACCAAAATTTATGTGCTTTAGCCTATGAAATTCGAGAATTTTAAACTACGCGCTCAGTTGCTATGAGTTCGAAACGAAAAAAAATGAAAAATCATTCAATTATATAGTCCCATGTAAATTACGAATATTGAATGCCTCCACCCTTAATTGTTATTGAGTCTAGCAATATTGAAAAAGAAAATTATGAGTTATTATTCATCACAATTGCGAATTTTAAAGTCCGGTGCCTTATAATTGCTATTGGATCGAGATGGACAAAAATGATTGAAAATCATACATGATAGCCCATCGAAATTGACAACTTGAAAGTAGCCGTACTTAATTATCGTCGTGTACGATGGCTGAAACGCATCCCAAGTACTATCACTTTTTTCCATGGTATATGTCCACCTCAAGCGTTTAGAAACCGTAGTGATGTGTTGATTATGAGACTTACAATTTCAGAGTATTGATTAGGATTACAAAAATTGAAATTGGTCATTCTGGAAAAGTAAGTTCTCATTAGTGTATAATTTGGTCAATTTGTTTTTTTTTTTAATTTGAGTCATGTGACATTGTGACTATAAATATGGGATTCATTGTCCATTTTGAGAAGTAAACAAAATATAAAGTTCCTTTTATCTCATTACATGCACTTATCGTACGACCAAAATTAATAGTTATAATATCCGTAAAATTTATTCGACGATCACAATTCTCTTATTATTTTACCCGACACACAAACTTCATAACAAAAAAACCCGACCGAGGCTTCACGCGACGCTCGAGCCCTCCTCCGTCTGAACCGCACCCCTACATGCACTTATCGTACGACCAAAATTAATAGTTATAATATCCGTAAAATTTATTCGACGATCACAATTCTCTTATTATTTTACCCGACACACAAACTTCATAACAAAAAAACCCGACCGAGGCTTCACGCGACGCTCGAGCCCTCCTCCGTCTGAACCGCACCCCATGTTAACTCTTGTAGATATCATGTTAACTCTTGTGGATAACATGTTAACTCTTGTGGCTATATATTAACTCTTGTTATAGTTAACATGTTAACTCTTGTGGATAACATGTTAACTCTTATGGATAACATGTTAACTCTTGTGGCTATATGTTAACTCTTGTGGATAACATGTTAACTCTTGTGTTTAACATGTTAACTCTTGTGGATAACATGTTAACTCTTGTGGCTATATATTAACTCTTGTTATAGTTAACATGTTAACTCTTGTGGATAACATGTTAACTCTTGTGGCTAATTTGTTAACTCTTATGGCTAACATGTTAACTCTTGTTGATAACATGTTAACTCTTGTGGATAACATGTTAACTTTTATGGATAATATGTCAACTCTTGTGGATAACATGTTAACTCTTATGGTTATATGTAAACTCTTGTTATAGTTAACATGTTAACTCTTGTGGATAATATGTTAACTTTTGTGGCAAATATATTAACTATTGTGGATAACATGTTAACTCTTGTGACAAACATGAATATAGTTAACAGACAGTTTATGAATAATAGTTAACAGATAATTCATTATAGTTAACAGTTTATAAATAACAGTTAACAAATAATAATTAATAGTTAATAAATTATAAATAACCGTTAACAAATAATAATTAATAGTTCATATAGTTAATATTTTAACCACAATATTTAGCATGTTAACTCTTGTGTTTAACATGTTAACTCTTGTGGATAACATGTTAAATATTGTGGATAACATGTTAACGGATAATGGATCAATTTACCAATTAAAGTTAACTGTTATTTCAGTTAACTTTAATTGGTAAATTGATAATTATATTCAGTAAACTTTTAACTATAATCCATTATCCGTTAATTGTTATTTGTAATCTATTATCCGTTAACTGTTATTTCGGGTCATATACACGTTAATATAGTTCTCATTTAACATGTTAACTATAATACCTAGCATGTTAACCTTAATTGGTAAATTGATAAATATAACTGTTAACTATAATCAATTATATGTTAACTGTTATTTATAATTTGTTAACTATTAATTATTAGGGAAAAATGCTTCCAGCCCCCAAAACTAATGAAAACAAGCTTCCCCCTCCCAAGACTTTTTCAACGCTCTCAAAACCCCCAAATTCGTAACAAATATGCACTGAGCCCCCAAAACACAAAGACCAAGAGTATTAAAATTTGAAGACCATAATAC
Organism: Asparagus officinalis; assembly: GCF_001876935.1. Classification (NCBI taxonomy): domain Eukaryota; kingdom Viridiplantae; phylum Streptophyta; class Magnoliopsida; order Asparagales; family Asparagaceae; genus Asparagus; species Asparagus officinalis. The sequence goes on along the minus strand of NC_033795.1, from coordinate 1,112,440 downwards.
CCTTTCTCTCTCTTTTTCTTTCTTTATCTGTGATGATTTGAAAGGGTTCCTCCGTCCCTTTCCCCGATGGCGGCCGTCATCATGTCCCTCAGCAGGGTCCCCACCTCCGCGATGAGATTGCCCCCTCTGCCGTCAACCTCGCCGTCACGAGCATCGCCCCGCGCACCGGTATCCTCCCAGGATCCACATCAGCCTCCCCAACCTGGGCCCCACCATAGTAAAGCTGGAGAGAACGAAGCATAGTTAGGGTTTTTGATGAGGAGGTCGAGGGTCATGTTGAGCTCCACGCGGATGGCCGGGAACGTGACACGTGGAGAGACGCCGGTGACGGCGAGGATGAGCAGGAGGAGGTGATGAGCAAGAGGAGGATGACGAAGTTTACGGCGGCGGTCGTGGTGCATGTGCGTCGGATTTTCAAAACCTGGATTTTGTTTTAGGTGGTGGGCACTTGCTGTGATTTCGTGGCTTCCTCGGTTCGTTTTGAGATTGAGGAGGTGCAAGAAGGAAGTGGGTCATGTTAGTGATTTTAATATTTTTTTTATTTTTTGAAGGGTTAATTGAGGAGGTGGAAGAAGGAAGTGGGTCCTGTTAGTGATTTTAATCTTGTTTTTTTTGTTTTTTGAAGGGTTAATTGTTGGTAATTTTCTTTTTTCTTACTGATTTTTTGTAAGATTCGGAAACATATATAACAATATATTTTTAGAAAATGAATATTTCACTTTTAATTTTTAGGGAAATTATAATAATATTTCACTTTTAATGAGATTTTCAAAAGCCAAGTGATTTACGCGTTGGTTGTGAAGGTTACGCGTCGCTTGTTAAGGTTACGTGTTGCTTGTTAAGGTTACGTGTTGGTTGTTAAGGTTACGGGTTGCTTGTTATGGTTACGGGTTGATTGTTAAGAAATTTTTGCATGGAACTGATGATGGCTACGATATTCTACAAACCTTATTCCGGGTTACGGGTAACCTTATTGCTAAGAGCCTAAGAGCCTTGTTGCCAAGGTTACGTGTTTGTTGTTTAGATTACGGGTTTGTTGTTAATGTTACGGGTTTGGTTGTCAAGGTTACGGGTTGATTGTCAAGGTTAATTTCACAATAAACATGTAACATTAACAACAAACGCGTAACCTTGACAACAAACCCGTAACCTTGACAACAAACGCGTAACCTTAACAACGAATATTCTAATTAGTTGTAAAATTAACCTTAACAACAAACCCGTAACCTTGACAACAAACGCATAACCTTAACAACCAACCATTATTCTTAACAACGAATATTCTAATTAGTTGTGAAATTAACCTTGACAACAAACCCGTAACATTGACAACAAACGCGTAACCTTAACAACCAACCCTTATCCTTAACAACAAATATTCTAATTAGTTGTGAAATTAACCTTGACAACAAACCCGTAACCTTGACAACAAACGCGTAACCTTAACAACCAACCCTTATCCTTAACAACGAATATTCTAATTAGTTGTGAAATTAACCTTGACAACAAGCCCGTAACATTGACAACAAATGCGTAACATTAACAACCAATCATTATCCTTAACAACGAATATTCTAATTAGTTGTGAAATTAACCTTGACAACAAACCCGTAACCTTGACAACAAACGCGTAACCTTAACAACAAAAGTGTAATCTTAACAACCAAAATATATATACATATAAATCCCAACGTGTAACCTTAACAACAAACACGTAACCTTAACAACAAATCCGTAACCTTAACAACCGACCACTAATCTTAACAACCGACGACAAACCTTAACAAAACACAATAGGAGACAAATAATCAAACTTCAGGCTTAACATAGATTCTATTTATGCCATAAAGGAAAACATATCTCAATACTAAAACCTCACACACGCATAAATTAATTCGCATCCATCAAAGAACACCAACAACAAACTACAACCCACAATCAAAGATACTCTTTTTTTATTCCCACATACAATAACACTATTATTTAGTAAAAACAACCTGAAGCAAAGAAACAAGACAAATGCTACCTAAGTGGTGAGGATGGGGGGCATGTAATCAGACTTGGTTCAAATAACACGAGCCTTTGTATCGGGGAAAAACTCCGTCCTTGGGAGCTCTGTAACAACTCCTTCACTGCTTACTCCAATGGGATAGCTAAGTAAATGTCCAGGGAGATCGCGTTCCTGAGAGTAGAGATCCCAGTATTTGTCAGCGATACGCTTCACTTTCTGTACAAACTCGACGCTCTCTAGATGGAGGAAGAAATCAGATCGTCAATGCCGGGGAGACGGACTGCTCGATGATGGCGACGTTGATGTCGGGGTTCTTGGAGAGCTCGTAGGCGCAGGAGAGGCCGACGGATTCGCCGCCACCGCCACCGCCGCCGCCGCCGACGGTGTTAGCGTAGGTGATTATGTCGGACATGTAGCGGCGGGTCATCTCGCGGGAGACGATGGATTCTTTGATGGGGCGGAAGCAGATGGAGGAGAGGTCGTAGGATGTGGAGATTTGGGGGCGGAGGATGACAATGATAGGGAGGAGAAAGATTGGGTTTTGAAGGCGGAGATGAGCTTGAGGCCATGGAAGGAGGAGAAAGAGAGGAGGTTGCGGTGGTTAGGTTTGGAGAGGAAGGAGGATGTGACAATGGAGGGTATTATGGTCTTCACGTATCTTAATTTCTTGGGTTTTGTGTTTTGGGGGCTCAGAGAACACAGAGTTTACTTTTGGGGGTAAAACACACGTTGAAAAAGTCTTGGGAGGGGGAAGCTTGTTTTCATTAGTTTTGGGGGCTGGAAGCATTTTTCCCTTTTTTTTCGTTTTTTTTTTTTTTTGATTGAGAGAGTATGTGATCTGAAAGTAGGCATCTGGCAATAGATCAATATCCTTATTATTTAGCCTGTGATCGCGATTCGTTATATTGTGCATAAAAAGTAAAAAAGAGTGATTAGTGTACGATAGAACCGAGCTATTAGATTTAGAATGAAACACGACAGATGGAATATTAACAAGTGATCTTGAATCAAATCTGTAGAAGAAAGGATCAGCCTTTTTTTACCACGAATCCCCGGTAAATATCGTAACATATATATATATAGCCTTGTGCTCCAAACTGGCCAACCGAAACAAGATTCTTCTCCAGCTTCGATACATGTCTGACACGTTCTTCAAATTCCACTTAGAGCCTTTCATCATAGATTTGCATGTCACCTCTTCCCACAATACTACAAGGATCGTTATCTTCCAAGTACATTTTCCCAAAGTCCCCTGCTACATAGTTCTGAAGAACCTTCCTATTAGCAGTGGCGTGGAATGAGGCTCTCGAATCAATAACCCATGAATCAGAATCGTTGTCTATAGCAAGGATCAAGGCATCTTGCACGATATGAGCATCATGCTCATTCATATCCTTCTTTGGTGCTTAATTTACAGACTGAAGACATATGGCCCTCCTGGCCGCAGTTCCAACACTTCCCTCTGATAGGCCTCATCTTCGAGTTCGACATTTTCTTCTTCGACTTTGATCGATTACTATTCTGGTTACCCTTATTACGGCCTCAGCCTCTTTGTTCGAAACTTAGGGCTGAACCTGAACCTTCTGATTCGTGCGATTTTCTTCTAACCTCCTGGATAGAATCATACTAACAACCTTGTTCAGCTTTAACTTCTCCTTCCCTGCTGAGTTGCTAATTGCGGTCACGTAACCTGCCCAACTATCCGATAACTACGATAGTATCAGTAGAGCCTGCACTTCGTCATCAAACTTGATGTCGACGGAGATAAGTTGATCAACTATCGTGTTGAACTCATTGATATGCATCATGAAGGAGCATCCTTCTGCCATCTTGAGGTTAAACAGTATTTTGACAAGATGCACCTTGTTTGTAGCTGGCAGTTGCTCGTACATTTTTACGAGTGCTTCTTGTGTTGTCTTCTCATTTAATATATTGTGTGTGACTGATTTTGCGAGCGACAATCGGATCTACCCTAGAGCCTTTCGATCTAATATTTCCTGATCTTCGTTTGTCTCATCTTTCTTCTTTCCCTTCGCTTTACCCATCAACGGACGGTAAAGATCCTCCTGGTACAAATAGTCCTCCATATGTGACTTCCAGTATGCGAAGTTTGATCCGTCAAACTTCTCAATCTTTGATTTGCCTTCTTCTGCCATAGCTATCACATAGATTTAATCCGAACGAAGCTCTGATACCAATTATTGGGGATTTGTCCTATCAACAAGCTGTCAAGTAAACCCTCTAGCAGAACATGCCCTCCGGATCTTGTATTGAAAGAAGGCAAGAAGAAATCACAGCAAATAAAAGAATACTTTGCAAGGAAAAAATAAAAGAGAGAACACCAAAATTTTAACGAGGTTCGGCAACTTGCCTACGTCCTCAGGAGCCACACAAAAAATTTTCTTTGAATATTAAAAAAGATTACAAAGCTTGCAGAGATGATCTCAAACTCCTTGAACCATGTTCATCTCACATAACCCCCCAAACTTAATTTGGGGTGTGGCTTCTTACACTTTGAAATTTTTCTCAGAAGACCCCCCTATATGTAACTTGCAAATAAGAAAAATTTTATCGTGAGAAGATGCCCAAATATTAGGAGAGGTGTAATTTGCAAATAAAGAAAATTTTATCAAGAGAAATGACCCAAATGTTAGCAGAGGGTACGTTTACGCATGCTGACCGTAAATAACAAATGACAAAATTTTAAAGTTTTTCTATCAAGGACATTTAAGATATTTGCAAAATACAAGTAGAGGGGTCATGTGAGAAAAGTTTAAAGTTTAGGGCGTTTTGTGAGACACCCAAGTTCCGTTAAGTGGTTTTCTCTAACTTTTAAAAGTTTATGTATGGTGGTCTTGTGCAAATTTCACCACAGTTCAGGGGATTTTCTGAAATAATCTGTCCTAATAAAACTAGCATTCATTGGACTCTATAAGCTTGTCAGGATTCACCTGGTTGAGACAAAACTCACTGGATTAAAAGGACCTTCCATCTTGGAGGTTTTAGGTCTACAGTTTAGATCACTATGCAATCCGTGGATGGACATTTTCAATCGAAATATAATGCTGAGATCACGTCAGATTCAGAGAATTCAATCACACTCGCTCTTCTCTATTTCTATTTTCAAAAAAGGAAAAAGTTACGATCACTCCAAATGATCAACAATAAAACTAATTTGAAAAAAGACGTCGATCAAATGACCTTAGAACGTGCAACATGCACAGATTAAAAAAATGTCTAAAATACTCATGGAAGGCTGAGGACAACATATTCGCTTGTGGAAATTTCTGATGTGATCGACTTGTACTACTCACAATTAGTGCAGAAATTAATGGAGAATCCAAATTAATCCCTGCAGGGCTAAAGGATCAATCTTTCTTAATTGTTTTTCTTAAATTAAGTTAAGAGCTCTAGAAATTACTCGATTGAAATGAAGTAGATTAATTCAACTTATATCTCAAACAAAAATGTTGTACGAGCCCTCTACAACATGGATATATTTTAGGCGTATGTACGTACGTACGTATATGCGTGTTAATTTGATAATGAGAGGGACATGCCAGTTAACAAGATTATATAATTTCTAGGAGACGAGCTAGCCTCATTTTATTGCACGAAGACTTACTAGTAGACGGCCATTAATTATATAAGTTAATAATGACATCAATCCAAGAGTTTGAAGATAAAACTCCTCGCTCCTTATTCCCTCGCAAGCATCTAGCTAGCGGCACGTACGTACGTAAATATTAATTATCACTACCCGATACACCATCGATCGATCAACTATCAAGCGCCATAATAACCCTGGCACCCTCCGCAGAGCTCCCCACCGCCGTCTGCGCACCGTACGGGTCCAAGATCCCCCACACCTCGGGCCCGTAGACGGCGATCCTACCGTCGTACCGAAGAGCCAGCAGGAACTTCCCCGCCCTGTCGGAGCTCACCCCCGACCTCCACAGTATGTCCCGTCTGTTGTACTTGACCATGAGCTCTCCCGTGAGGCTCATCGTCAGATAACAGTCGCCCGTGTCGGCGAATACCCCGGTCTGCCATAGGATTTTGAAGTCATCGTACATGTCCTCCACCACCAGGTTGCAGTCCTTCTCCTGGAGGACCAGCCGGAAGTTCTTGAACTGAATCACGATTCCGTAGGTCGCCATTGTTACCTGTATCGATCATCGAAATATATATATATGTACGTATATAAAATATTCAGGCGTATATATGTACAAGGCATCTAAAAATTAGTTAGTTAGTTACCTGTCCGGTGTAGAAAACGATGTCGGTGGTGGTGGTCATCGGAGCTACACTGCTCATGGTTACTGGGTTGTCGCTTATCCACACCTGGGGCCCATAAACGCTGAGGCCACCGGCGTAGGTTAGGAAGAAGATGTAGTCACCAAGAGTTGACTTGACGCCGCTACTCCACAGTGTGTAGTAGTAGTTGGTGCGGAGGACGACCTGTTTTTTTTTTAAAAAAAATTTATTTATTTCCCCTCAAGATCGATGGATAATAAGCTAGTAAATAAATATTTATTTTTATTCGGTGTCTAATATATATATATTCGAAGCATGTGTAGAAAATAAGAAATGTGAAATTGAGCAGGTTTAAGTGAGAGCGTCATAAACTAATTACTTTGTGATCAGGATCTAATTATTATACGGTTGACTCAAAACTTAATTTCCAGCTATATAGCGGTTAGGTGGTTTCCCTAATTTTTCAAAGCTTATTGTGGTTTTGTGCAAATTGTCCTACATACAGATCCAACCTCCTCTTCCAGGACCTCCATCTCAACAATCTCCGGCCCTCCTCCTCCTCTCCCGCGCCTCCCTCCTCTCCCTCATGACATACTCGTAGACCACATTTATTTTTCGCCCAGGGCAAAAAATAATCCTGGCTACGCCACTGCAGTTCAGGGGTAGATATAAAACTAACCGTTTATTTGATCCTCTTGAGTTCGTCAGGGGTTAATTATATACGGCTGACTCGAAACTCACTAGCTAGGGTGAAAAGGCCTTTCATCTTGGAGGTTCTAGCATAGATCTAGATACATATTAGATCCGTACGTGCATACATACGCTAATTAAATCATGCTAAAATCACGTCGGATTCATAAAATTCCATTCCAATTAATTGCCCTCCTCTTAATTAATTAGCTCGGACGTCTCCATTTCTACCCAAAATAGAAAAAAAGTTAGTTATAATCACAAACATATATAGATTGATTAATATATATATATAAAAGGAAAGAAAATATTTATATATGCTGGTAATTCATTATTATTTCATGCAGAAGAAAAAAAAATTTAAAATATTTACTTCTCCGTCCTGCTGCACGGTGAGGTAGCAGTCTCGGTACTTTGTCTGGGTGGTGTTGCTCTCCCACCTCTTCTGGCCGTGCTGGTAGATGACGAGGTTGCAATCATTTTGGAAGGTGAGCTCGTAGGGCCCGTAAGGGACGCCGTGGACCGTCATGTCGTAGCTGAAGTTTTGGCCCGGCATGAAAGTTTGGCCGGTGTAAATGGCGTAGTCGGCGACGACATTAATTGGGCCGAAACCAGCGAGGCACACGAGAGCCAAGGTCAACGCAACCAAGCTGGTCTCCATGTTTTTTTTTTTTTTTTTGAAATATGATTTCAATATGTTAGAGTTAGTAGTGGCACATATATACACACGGAGGTGGAGGATAATTTGTTTTTTTATTAGCAACGTGAGCTTCGCGTGGCTGAATAGAATATTGAGCACTAAGATACTATACCTCATAAGTTTCACTCTCCTGGATTTCACATGTTAAAATATTTCTACCCAAAATACCCTCAAACATACGCACATATACGTACATGATCACATAATCGGCATGTTAATACCCTCAATTTTACATATGTGAAATTTCTATCTGAAAGTTCCCATATAACGTTCCTATGCTAATTTTATAGCTTTCTGTCTATTATTAAACTTGTCGAACTCATCGTAACGTGCACTTTTCAAGATTTGAGGGGCTTCAATGCAATTATTGAATATGTAAGGGACTGATATCTAAAAACGAAAACCTTAGTTTAAATTTTTTTTCATTATGCTTGAGCGAGATTGTCAATAGAAATCACACGCTCGAGTTTTGCGGTGTTGTGTATTTGATCATTGTACACTTAAAAACTAGTGAGCGAGGCATCGCTCTTCACCGATAAGCGTTCTTCTAATATGACAAACGGCAGTGGGCTGGCCCACTCGTTGGTCACGGGTGGTTTTGTCTCTTCCCAGCTAACTCGTTTTCGTCCCGGCCCACTTGTCTCGTCTTTTTTTAATTATTTGTAATATTAGAAGAACGCTTAACGATGAACGGTCAAGAAGCGACGCCTCGCTCACTAGTTTTAAAGTAGGAGGTGCTCCACTCATAATAACTAGTATGTACCCCGTGCAAAGCACGACAACTAATTTTTTGTATCATTGTATTTTAAATTTATATCACTCTAAGTTTTAATATATTTGATTTGATTATTGTACAATTAAAATCAAAAATCATAAACCATATAAAAATATATGTTACAAAAAATATTATCATCTGATGCTCATACATTCTTATTCTAAAGAATATAAGGCCAACTCTAAATTTCCTAGTTTAAGAATATAAAATTTAATATATTACTAAATTAGCTAAATATCTCTTTCCAAAGTTTTGTCAATGACAAAATTTTGCAGCCAATTACTATTCAATAGGTCAATTTATTTTGTATCTCGAGGGAGGGTTATTTTGAAAAAGTAAAGTAGCTTAAATTGGTCTTGCTATTATCTATTTCTTCATCTGTCATTTTTCTTGTTCTTCTACAAAAAAAAGTAAGTCTTTATATCTACAAATAAGATGAAATTTAGCTAATATATTAGGAACCTATATTGAAGTTTTGCCTAAACTTTAACTCCAACTTGATCCAAAAGGATAAACACATAATCAAAATGAAGTGCTGAGTTTCATCTTATTTGACCATGTTACTAAAAGACTATCCAGAAATGACAATGAAATATTATCCCCAAAGACAAAAATTATCAAATTCCACAGTAAACAATGTGCCCATAACAAATATAGTCGATCCTCGGATTTCTACGCTCACTTTGGTTAAAGAACAGAAAGAAAACAAAAAGAATTCTTGAAAACAAATTGTGTATCATACTTCCGTCAATTGGAAGAATTTTTTTTTAAAAAAAAACACTTCAAGGCACATCAGATTAATGAGCTCCAGAGTCCAGAGACACCAAAAGACTAGCATTCGCTTCATAAAATCCATATGAAATAAAGATGATGTCTCCAGTTTTATATTGGACTTTTCAAGCATATTACCTCTGATGGACGCGACGTGCAATTTGTCATCATTCTGCAGCACTAACACAAACACTCAAAGAAGTAAAATGATGATCTAGTAGACTGGGGGGGAAAACACCTTGAATGTGATGAAGCATTTATAAGTACAGCTGGGTTATTTATCCACCTTGGACAGAATCATTGTATGTACACCTGCATCATAGTTCTACACACATATAAGGGAAAATGATGTGCATTTGCCATGATGAATTGCTTCCAGAAGGAGGTAGGCTTAGCGACTGAGAGCATACTGAAGAGATAATTTAGGCTGTGCCCGATGACGACGGTACAAAATTCATTCCTGTCGACAGGAGAGCAGATCTGCAGCTCCATAATCATTTCGAGCTTGCATTTCCATGCGTCTAGCAAAATATCACTGCAACAAGCTGGAGAGGTTTAACCGGTAATGAAAAAGTAAATTGATAGGTTGTAAGAAAAAAAAACACGATGACAGAGGAACCAGAGAAAATATAATAACGAAAAACAAGATTAAGTTCTCTAAGAGACCATAAGTCAAAGTAATAAGGAAAAACAAGATAAGTTCTCTAAAAAAGACTATAAGTCAAAAGTAATAGATAACTCAAGGTACAAACCACCGTTGTCAGTACGATATTATACTTGTGCACATCAAGACAGACACTAAATGCTTGAACATAGGACTCACAGCTGGAGATTCATAAACTATGATGAATGCACTTCAATTACATTAGAGGCTTGGTGAAATTAGTAATTGCCATGTGAAGGGGCTAGAATAGATGAGACTAGACACAAAAGGAAATGCTCCAAAAAATTATCCTGGTTAACTACTTTCCTCATACGACCAACATACAAGATGTAAACCATGTAATGCAGTTTAAGAACAATTCAAATGTTCCTATCCTATAAGTTAGACTATTCTGTTTCTTACTTCCAGACTACCCACTAAGCTGAAGAAACTATAGTGATACATTTTTTTCCATTGGCGTGTATGGTTAGAGAATAATCTGCACGCTGAGCAACAATTTAAGATATTTTACATAATGTTATTTTCATTACTAAGGAGAGATCAGTAAGCCGCATCGAAAAGCACGCCAATCACAGGATACAACCAACCACCACCACACTACAAAAGATCATTATCAAAATGGTAGTGAAGAACACAACTAATTTGACTAACACATACGAGAATATAAATGACATCATAACGTAATCAGCAAGAAGTGAATGCTACGAGGTTGCAAACTGACACGAGTGTTCAAATGCAAGCTAGAAAGCATCTGGATTTTAATTTACACATAACACGACATTGAATGTAATGTTTAAGAAATGAGATTTTCTACACTCTTTGTATGATGTATTTAAGATATTATGTTAATAAACATGAATTATTGAACCGATTGAATAAAATTTCAAAACTTGAATGTCAATAGAATGTCAAAAAGCACTTGACAAAATCATCAATTTGTCATACCGTCTTTCCGAAAGTCACCAATACTTGACATTGCTAATCATTCAAGTCAGTACAGCAAATATGATTTAGGATTAATGGACATCTGTTATGAGACAGTTAATTAGAGACAGATCAGAGGGCATCAAACTGAATCCTTGCTAAAAAAAATAAAGCACAAAACAAACTTTGCATAGATTATGGCCCTTCCAAACAGTGAGATATCCATACACTTTTCAACAACAATAACAAACAAAATCTTATCTCAAACTATGGGGATGTAATACCTCTTGTAGTTCCCAATACATAAAAGAATGGGAAGGTGTAGAATGAAAATGGACATGAAAACACCATTAAGTGCCTATTGTGTTTGCATCCAATTGATAGAACATAAACATTTTAAGAAAGCAAAATAAAGGTATAGACAGATCAACTAACCTTGGGCAGAGTAAAGTAGACGGGGTTTTGTCATGATCATATTCTTGTCGACATCATAAAATTTGGCTTCTTTTCTGCAGGCTTCAGAATTTGAAAAGAGCACATCAAGGTTTCATCAACACTCATCATAGCACCAGCATTATCAAATTCACCACAATAGTTTGGCGCTGAGAAAATAGTGACAAGTTGTCTGTCAGCAAAGAACTCATAGCCATCCTCCACAACCTGCAATTTTCCAAAAAAGAAAAAATTTAGCCAAGACCCAAAGTTACTCAGTAAGTTAGAAGTAAAGAAGAATGATTTTAGACCTGATGCGCGCGGCAGACAAGATCCAGGTCATGTTTTGATAAGAACTCAGAGACCTTGTCAGAACCAAAAGTGTAGGAAACACCTCTATCATTCATTCCCCAGCCTTGAACTTCTCTTCCAGGATCGGACCAAAGTAGATCACAGAGTAAACCTGTGTCAGGAACATCAGTAGGACGAGTTAAGCTTCTAATTTGGTCCAGGTTTGACAGATCTGGGGAAAGGCCACCATGCATGCATAATATTTTGTCATCTATAAGAGCAGCCACAGGTAAACAGTTAAAGCAATCAGTGAAAACCTTCCATAGTCTCACATTAAACCGACGTTTACATTCATCATAAAATCCATATATCCTGTTTATAGAAGCACATTCATGATTTCCTCTCAGAAGAAAGAAGTTCTCAGGGTACTTGATCTTATAAGCAAGAAGAAGACATATTGTTTCCAAGCTCTGTTTTCCGCGGTCCACATAATCACCTAAAAATAAATAATTCGCATCAGGAGGGAAACCTCCATATTCAAATAACCTCAAGAGATCACTGTACTGGCCATGGATGTCACCTGAAAATGCATTTACAAAAAAATGAGAGAAACTGAAGAACAATAGCAACAAAACTTACGATTGTTAAGGCACGACATAGATATTTAAATCAAGATTTAATAAAGAAAGTTACATATCATAATAAGAATACTACACGTAGTAGCTCATATTAACATACATTTCAACAAAGTAAGTCAGACAATCCATTTGACAGCAATGACTAGTGTCTAGCATGAATATAATAGTAGAAGAAAAAATCATCTGTGAATAAGCCTAAAGTTAATTTGTGAGTCTTCATTCATATGAGATTAAGTTGCATGAGTAGGGGTACCTGTATGGTTATAGGTATGGGACACAAAATTTGTAAAATATCAGTACCAGGACACTTCTATATATATGCATGTTATGTGTATCTAAATGTATTAAATTAATAATTTACATAAGATCAATATTGTTTTTTCATTTACATAAGATCAATGTACAAGAAATAAATGTGAAGTGCAGGATATGCAGAAGTGTACAAGGAGTGCTTTAATTGAAAACATGCATTATATAATTGAGAATACGCTTGAATCAACATATGCATATATTCAAGATGTGTCCAAGAAGTTTCGATATGGGTATGAGTACATGTAGGTGTCGGGTACAGGTACGACTGCCTAATAGAAGTACCTAAGTATGAGAGAATACAGTCAATAGGTTGTATTATTTGTTGATCATCATATATTTCTTGTCTCGCAATCAGGAAACAGAGATAAACAACTAAAATTATGCCTCAACTGTTTATACACCATTAATAGAGGTGCAGCATATATTATACTTTTTAGATGAAAATATCCAAAATGCTAGTGCGTGTCAATGTTCTCTGAAATTTTTGCTGAAAGTTAGTCTCATACTTTGAACAGATTCAACCATCAATCAGTGAACTTTGCACAAGAAGATATATATACAACATTACCGGTCTTAAATGAAGGTTCATTGCTGCAGTTTAGTGTATGCAGTGTATCACATATCGAGGACATATTGGACAAAAAAATTCCATACTTGATGGCGGATGGCGGAGATATATCAGAGATATTAAGTAAATATCAGGGACATGTAGGCATGTGTGGATTTAAGTTTTTTTTAATTTTTTATTCCCATTGTAAGATAAAAAATATCATCACTATATCGCAAATACAATGCATGCCCTTTTAAATGCCATTTATTATTCAACTACCTTTTACTATAGAAAGAAACAAACATCATTAAAAAATAAGTTTTTTTCATATGGGAAAATGTTATTTTAACTTAAGTTTCACTGTTGTCTCAGTTTTCATGATTTGTTTCTGTTATTAGTGAAAATTTGTAACACTCTTCATTATTAATATTACTACATCAATAACTTTTGATTGTTGTTAACTGTTCCCTAACTGATTGGGTATCCTAGCTTTGCCCCTGGATGTAGCTAATGAGTTGGCGTGCCTTTTAATATTTTCCAAACCTATTTCCATTATTTTCTGTGAACATGCGACCAACAAGCATGAAAGATAAATACTAGAGCTTTGTTTCCTTCAAAACTAAAATGGAGATGATGTCCTAAACCCATTCTACTGCCCTGATTTATCTTTAAACTCCCCCACTCCTAAAATCAGTGACACACCCAAGACAACCAAACATAACTTATCTTTGGAACTAGATTCAACATTTGATCTTTTTATTATAGCATTTTAATTAATAATGTAACAGTTTAACAAAGATCAAACTATAGCAGTTGACCATGCTTCTTAGCAGATTAAAGCAGATTTTGGTTTTAAAAAAATCAGATTCGATGTTTTGTTGGGTGTATGAATGATCGTGAAAGTTAACGTTCACAAGATCACTTTTTTTTTGCAAAGAGTAAGCTAATCAAATTGAGAAAGTTAACATTCAGTCTAAATACTCACATAAACGCGCGCACACAAAAAAAAGACATAAATTTTAAATTTGAAACGATAAATTCCAAGGCACAACACAAGAATCCACTGATCATCAAGAGTCCAAAACTGTACAAAGAGGGAGGGGAATCTAACCGCAGATCTTGATCGGTGCCACGAGCTCAACGAGATTGGGCTGCTGGAGGAAGATCTCCCTCGATGCGACGCAAAGCTGACGGATCTCGGCCTCCGATAGCTGGACTTGCTTCCCGGGCCTCGCCGATCGAACCTCCAGCAACCTGCTGATGATGTCGTCGAGAAGCGCAGGACCGATCGATTGCCCTTGCGTCGCCGCCATAACAATCGGTGAAGGGATCAGAAACAAAACCCTAAGGGCTTGTTTGGATTGAGGGGAATGAGGGTGAAGGGAAGTTAGGGAACCATTCACCTCCATTCGTCTTGTTTGGGAACACTTAAAGACGTGAAGTTAATTCACCCTAGTTCCCTTTGGTTCACACCCCCTAAGGCCCCGTTTGACAAAGAGTTAATGAAGAGGGGTTAAAGAAAAGGATTAATGTACTTAGCCTATTTGATAATCCGAAGAACTAAATTATTAACCCGTTAAATAAGTTTTATTTTAGCCCTTATGATCAGTTTTAGTATTTGGGAATAACAATGATTTTGACTATTTTCTTTATAATTAGAAGGGTTAACTCTTATTCCATCTAAATAGGAGTATTAGTAAACCCCTCATTTTGAGGGGTTAACTCATTTTAACCCCTCTAGAGGGGTTAACTTAACCCTTCTATATTTTTTATGTTTGGCAAATTATGGAGGGTTAACTCACTTTAACCCTTATATAAATTTGTTGTGTTTGGCAGGTTAAGAAGGGGTTAAGTCTCATTAACCCCTCACTTAACCCTTTGCCAAACGGTTTGGCAGGTTAAGAAGGGGTTAAGTCTCATTAACCCCTCACTTAACCCTTTGCCAAACGGTACCTAATAGTATAAAATTTGTTACCCCAAATTAGGCTGTAACCAAGGGGAAGGGAACTCCCTTCCCTTCCTTTCCCTTCCCTTCTCCCAGTTTCCCTTAACTTTCCTTCACCCTCTACAAATCCAAACAGGCCCTAAGTGTTCCCAAACAAGGTGAATGGAGGTGAATGGTTCCCCTAACTTCCTTTCACCCTCATTCCCCTAGATTAGTTTTCTGCTGGTTATTTATATATGAGCTCTGCTATATGAACCCGAAATATGGGACTAATAGAAGGACATGTGAGATGTCCCCTCCTATTGTATAATGATATGATCATTATTAATGATCTAAAATATAGGACCAACAGGGGGATTAGTAAGGTGTTCTCCTCCTATTGTATTATGAGGTGATCATCATTAATTATGGTCACCTCATTATGCAATAGAAGCGGGACACCTCACATGTCGTGCTATTGATCCTATATTTTGGGTTCTTGTAACAAAGCTTTTTATATATTTTGGCTCCTTCTTGGTATTTTGTTATTATCTTTAATAATATCTTAAGGGGACGGAGGTGCCAATGCTTATGGGATATTTTTTTTGTGTTTTATTGGGTTTTATTTTTCATTTTTAATTATGGGTAAAAAGGTATTATCTGTTTCAATTCAAAGCTCAGAGGATTTTTCTTCTTCTTTTCTTTTCTTTTTAACCTTTTCGGTGGGAAAATGACGATTAAAGAATAGTATTTGAGACGGATCGTTTCGACTACAGAACGAAATCGGTGGCAACTCCCTCTCAACTAAACACGTTTTACAATTCTAACCCTCGATGAATACAGAAAGCCACTGAGTTAACTATTAAGTATTAACCTGAATAGCGAAATCTATGAAAGAGGAATATTATAGAGCTGGAGAGCAGAATAAAAAAAAATTTGAATTGTTTCCATCGAAATTGGTCCTTAGAAAACTTATCCAGGGTCTACTATTCTCCGTCAAGTTTGTCCTCCCTTTCCAAACTCATTCTTAGCAAATCCTTTGAATAAGTTTCAAACGAGCAGCAGCAGGCAGGCAAGCCAGCAAGAACACTATAAACTTGGGTAATTCCTCTTCTCTTTGTACTTAGCTATTATCATTCGGCGGTGCGATAGCAATTTTGGGGAGGAGCTTTGAATGATAGCAACAAATACGAAGCACCAAGCCTGAAAAATTTCAACAAAATCGCAAGCAAGACTATAAGGTACAAAAAAGTCATTCGCACAATACTCGGACTGAAGGTGCAGAGGACTTCAAGGAGATTACATGTATTTGGTCTTTCTCAAATGGGAGCTACACCAAACAAAGGTGAAAGAACAAAGGAAACAAAACCATATTCATTTACCTTAAAGGAAAAAAAAAACACTTTCAGTCCTTTATGAAAGACATCAATAAAATGTAACGTACATGAGTATGGCAATCACCCGGGGGGGAAAAGACCAAATTACACGATCACGATGCACTTTTGGGACTGATATACCTACCAACTACTATACAAGAAATGAGGGCATACTACCGGCAGCAGCCACAAAACTTGCCACCATAAGAAAGTTACTCTGCAACACTGCAAAACTGTCCTAATTATATCTCAAAAGTTCACTCTGACATAAATTTTTTTAACGCTAGTCACTGGCTGATGAACCCGATAAGCAAGATTTGAGCATCTCGTATGTCATGAAAACAATACCGACGCTGGGGACAACTTTATAGTACTCGGGCAATATTCCTCTATATAAACCACGAAAGCCTTCATATCGGATTATGTGGCCAAATGTACCAAACAGGCCCGAATTGTAGACCCGAGCTTTTCCTGCAGCACCTTCTAACTGCATTCGTCGCCTCACAAGATCCAATGGGAATGTCACTGATAATGAATATAAATGAGATGGGTGAGAATTGATGAGTGAGTCCCAAATAAAAGCACAAGTAACAATTAGTCCAACTAGAAACAGATGAGAAATACTTGTGAATTTCTAAGATCATAGTTTCCCAAAACAAAGAGTCAGTTCAGCAAATTTCCAGACTCCATGTGGGAAAAAATAATTAATGCTTTGGCAATGTTTTGCGACCAATTGGCAATTTGAGGTCAACATTAGAAGAAGGCCAAGATGAAGGAAAATATGGACAAAGCAGAAGAGCGTATATACTCAATTATACTAATCAGCCAGAGAAGAGTTAAATAAAAAAAGGAACACCCAACATACTCTGATTCAATAGGTATGATCTTCTATCATCGACATCAGTATTACAGTATGAAGTATTATAATAGCTTGAAGTTTGCATAAGCAGCAGCCCATTAATAATAAAACATATCGGATCGGTTAAGTATAAAAAGATACCTATATAATCATCTAGACGTGTATATAGGTAATAGGTAGTGCCTGATTGATGAAGTCATTTAGCTGTGGCCCAGCATAAGGGATACATTTGAGGTGATAATCCTTGACCATACAGGATGTAACCATTCATTTGGTGGGATATAATTGTTTAACTGTGGGGCCAAGAAAACTTAATCATAGATTACACCATGAACCATGGATGTGCAATCTGAATTAGTAATAGTTGATCGTTCTGAATTCATTGTTCTCATATAAGATAGCTTTAGTTCTGAGTTTAATGTTCTCTCTAGAGATAGCCCTAGTCAATTAAACTCCAAGGTGTGGTTGTCAGGCAACAGCTTTCTAGTGGATCACACGCACCCCACAAACAGAAATCTGGGTCAACTAAATAGCCTAATTCGAGCCAACCCAACCTCAGATGCAGACGTAACCAACCCAATACAATTAATGATGCCATCTGGTTGGCCGGACGTGAGCCAGGCTATAGGCCCCCGAAGGCAAATTCATTTGTGCACATGGAAAAGAGAAGTTGCATATAAATTCTAAAATGTGCTCAAACGACTGCTTTTGGATTAAAAAAATCTGTACTTAAAAATTTATGCCAATGCAAGAAACAGGTACTAAATTGAAAGACTTCTTAAGAATAAAACAAAAGTTTGACAGCCTGATGGACGGACAAAAGATCACCAAACATATGATTTTTTTTTCTTTAATTAAGAGTACTCAAAAGCATGAAAACAGGTAATCCATTGGAATGCTCGGATGTTCCGACATGTAATTTGGTAAATGCAGAGCAGGAAAATTAACATGCGGGCTGCGAACAGCTCCAGTCCTGGTTTCTCATTGCTGAAATGTCTTCCACGCAAAAATTTCAATCATGAAAAATCTCAACAGGAGACTTCAACTTATTTAATTAACTAATTCACATCACATGTTTTCAACCCATGTAAATTATTTATCACAATTTCAATACATACCAGTTGATGATGCTATGCCAGAAAGACTTCCACAAGTTAAGCTAACCAGGACAGCAGAATCATGTGGCCTGCCATGCAAAGAGTCAAAACATTTACATGTTAGTTAACTGTATCATGCAAAGGAGTAACCTCTCACCATATGGAGCACAATTAATTTCAATAAAACCGAAGTTGCCATACCTTTCTAACTGCCAACCAGATCTTAGCATTTCATAAACAGAGAAGCTAATTGCTATACTGGGTCCAACACCCTGCAATTCCATTTATCAATGCCCACAACGACACGTACAGGATATGACCATGATAACATCTGAAATATTTGGTGAATCTTACCAGAAGTGTTGCTCCAAGGCCTTTATATAGACCTCTGACACCCTCATCTCTGCATATGGAACAAAGTGCATGCGAAATACCTCTGTAATATATGTTATTCGTCTGCAAAAATTAGATGAAAAAATATCAGACACACAAACACAATATAACATGACTTTATAAGTAGTGGACAGAAGCCAATAACCCAAATTAAGTCTAAAGTACATTTGGATGCAAAAGCTCAGCCTAGATCTACTACAATGCTAAATGCAAAGTAAAAACTATAACTTCAAGTAGATATAGAAGGTAATAACAATAAAGATCTACCCTCTACGGGAAACAAATGAATTAATAATTTGTGCCTCTCAAGAAATTATATATTGGTATCTTCGCATAAACCAGATTTATTATAAATCCCATTGTAGCAATTATTTCTTAACAGGATTATAAAAAGAAAATGATAAAGGAAATGCAAGCAAGAGGTATCATGCAATTAAACCTCCAGGAGAAAAGATTTGAACATACAAATAATTAGGAACTAATAAACAGCGTTAACATACCATAGAAATGATGAGATCACCTGAGCTGCAAGACGTGTTCTCACTAGGTCTAACGGATATGTGATGGATGCAGCTGTAATTCCTGCAAGACCACCTCCTAGCAACCGTACACCAACATCTGCACTCACATACTCCTTATGTCTGTCAAGGCCAGGGCCAGATTGCAATAACTGCAAGAAATAAGATAAAATAAAATATTCTATGAAGTTTCAAAAATAAACATATCAATTATCTCACTACCTACATCTATAAGAAACATCAAAGTTTTCACACTTACGCTTTTGTAGCGTTCATAAGCATAGAAGCTGATGGAAGAATAAGGGAGACGGTGAGCAATTGTAACCAAGTTCCCTCTCCAAAAAGCTCTAAACCCTTCTTCATAAACTATACGCGAAGCCTCACGCCAGATACTAGCCTTCCTTAGAGTTGAGGCATCAGAATGCATCCCTTGCACCTAAAGGGATAAATGGAGAGTTAAAAAAGTGCTAGCATAAGTAGATCATGTAGAGAAACTAAAGAGTAAAGGATATATAAATGGCAATGGACAAGGGAAATTAAAAAAACATAGATTGACAATTTAACATATTAAATAGAACAATCCACATACATTGGTAAGGTGCAATATATCATTCCAGAAATAGTAACAATTTACCCATGTTCAAAGGTGATGCCTAAATGTATATTTATTTCAAAAAGTGAAAACCTTAACATCCTGACAATAGACTGATTGCTTTGCCCATTATAAGGTGCATAAAATTATAAATCGGCAATCAATTCTAGACAGGCATAGGACACTCCACCTATAAGCGAGTATCAAGACAAAATAGCAAAGGCATTCAGTCAGGATAGATCAATGTCCATATTCCATTCAAGTAAATAGATCATTTCCAGGACAGATAAGAATAAACTGATAATGGCTTATGAAGTGTGCTCTAGAAGATCAAATGCAATGCGTACACTGTTAACCTTAAATACACTGCTCATCTATCACAGAGTTAATCTACAAATGCAGCACACTGTAGATGACAGAATGCATTCCAACTAGATGGAAATTAAATCCACATTCCAAAATCAGCTTCATGTGAGGAGGAATTTTGATTTTTTTAATTAAAAAACATATAGGATGGTACTCCATCCACCAACTTTGAATATGACAAGCGATCTATCAGTGCCAACTCTACAAGACACCTTTTACGGTCAATGTAGGATGCCAAAGTCACTTGATTGCCATAGTTTCAAGTCTGAAGGTTGAACAATATCACATTTGAACTTCTCCCAGCAAAATAAATTGACACTAATAGATTAAATAATACTTTTTTCCACAAAAATAGGGCAGATTTCAAACCAATCCAACACAAATATATGTTGGTACATGTATTATCCTATCTGAAAGTAAAGACTTCTCCTTTATTAGGTTTTATAACATCCTGGCATCTTGAGCTCGCAAAAGGTTTCTCCTCTAAACATGTCAACCGAAATCACATTCAATTTCCAAACCAAAAAATGAACTTTCATTGCTTTCTTATTCTTTGGCGGTATCCACAACAATAACCCTAACCCTAATTCAAAGGAGGTTCTTTCTCAAGATTAAATCAACCAATCAAACAAATTTCAAGAATCACCTGAAATAGGATCGTGAGGCGAGCGAGCGGAGCAGTGCAGGTCTTGCTCACCGCTCCGGCGACTCCCCCGGCGAGAAGATGAGACACCGTTCCGATCTGAGGCTGCTGCTGAAACCCTTGCTTTTGCTGCTTCTGATGATTCCGGTGCGTCGAGAACTTTCGAGCGCCAGCGTCAACGGCGTCCATGGACGGAGCTGAGAGCTCTCTCGCCGACTCTAGCTTCCGTCTGCATCGCGAACCAAAACCCTAACCCTAGAAATTAGGGGAGGACAAAGAGGAGGGCTGGAATTTTTCTGATTTGATTTTCTATTTAGGTACGTTGTCTCAAAAGATCTATTTACCTATCGTCTACCAATCCGTAAGAGGAAGAGATTGACACGTGGAAGAATGAGAGTACGAGGGGGGAGTGAGCGGTGAATCGGACGGTGAATTGGACGCGAGGCAGTGGAACGAAATGTATGGAGCCAAAAACCCTATTATTTAGGTTGAGGGCATATGAGGGGAATATTCTGGCATTGGTGTTACGCTTCATTAGTTTATTTTTCGAAAGTTCGAAACACAGAGTACTATGAATTTGGAGGGAGGCTCTACTTTTGGTCAGAAAAATCCAAAAATGTTAATAACAAGAAAAAATTGTGACAAGACCCCAAATTTGATAAACTCATATGACCCAGCCTCTTACAGCATAAGTCATCAATTACTGAAAAAAATACGATCCATCATTCCAGCCCCTTCAGCTCATCTACAGCCCAATATTATGTGTATTTGATTCAAAATACAACTTTGCCCCTCTCCCAAAAACTATATTTCAACCAAAACCCAACTCATCTTCTTCCTCCTCTTCATTCTATGTCCTCATCTCAAAATCCAAGCGTCAAACCCTTAACTCTAGCAACCCAAAACTCCTCCTTCTCCTGCTGCAATCACTCTTCTCTCCGCCACCACCCTCGGCTTCCTGATCCTCATTCTGTCATCCTCTTCTCCTGCTCCTTCCTCATCTTCTGATCTATCTCTCACCTCCTGTAAGTCCTCCCCTAATCCCTAATTCTAACCCTACCCGCCAACCCTCTCTCCTTTCTCCCCTCCTTCCTCCTCCTCCTCCTCGGAATCTCTTGATTTTGCTCCCGCAAGTGCAGAAACCCTGGGTGCAAGGGCTTGAAGAATGTGCTATAGTTCAATGTATAGATTCAAACCGAGGATTGCATGAGGGAGAAGAGGAAGGAGTGGAAGGAGATTGAAGATCTACCATAAAAAGGTAGGTAGCGAGGGAGAAACCCTATTTTTGAGGTTTTGCTTGCCGAGCTGAGGAAGATGGTGTCGGCCAATGGTCAGACTGTGTTGCTATTTCGAGCGAGGTGCAGATGCCTGCTAGCAAAGTTGGAGGCTTGGGAGCCGAAGAAGGGGTTGAGGCGAAATTGGAGGCTAGAGTTAAAGTTTTGACACTTCAAGATAGTTAGATACAATAAAGGTGTTTGATGAAATGCCGCATAAGAATTTTGTTGTTTGGAGCTCTATTATACTATTAAAAATCGAATTCATCAAATGAAGCATCTCAAATTACTATGATGAACATTATTTTATTTTGTTGGTCGTTCATAGGATACAAGAGATCGATATTGTTGAGATAATTAGTCTTTGTTTAAAATTTTATTGTACATAGGTCATTTGTTGGATTGGAAATTATATGTAGTTTGTGCATAATGTGTTGGTAATTGAGAAATAAATTAAAGTCTGCATATAAAAGTGTTCATTTGAAATAATGGGTTGTGTAGATTAATTGTTAAGTTTTACCTAACATACGTAAACTATAACTAATTAGATGTTAACGTTTGCTTGTTCCATGTTAAGTATAGTTCAACAAGTGCTAACTTTTTCTTTTAAATGTTATGTCTAGTTGATTAGCTATTAAGCTTTATCTAAAACATGTGAACTATAGTTGATTAACTATTAACTTTAGCTTTTCCATGTAAAGTATAATTGAGTAACTATTATTTTTTCTTTTAAATGTTAAGTTTAGGAGATTAATTGTTATGTTTGATCTAATACATGTAAACTATAGTTGATTGGCTGTAAACATTTACATGTTCCATATTAAGCATAATTGAGTAATTTATAACTTTTAAATTATGAGAACCATAATATACCAAAAGATGAGATCGAAATATTGCCACCAACTACTATTAAAAGGAAGGGGACAAATAGAATAATGTAAAATATCAATTACTCCCCCTTATGTTAAAATTCAAAAGTACTTATGGTTCTCAAGTGAATTTTAACAAACATATGTTAACAAATACTTTTGAATTTTAACAGACATAAAATAAGTATCTATGGTTCTTAAGTGAATTTTAACATACATATGTTAACAATTACTTTTAAATTTTAACAGACATAGAATAAGGGGAGTAATTAATGTTTTACATTATACAGCCTTATTTAATTTCTCCTCTTCTTTTTAGCAGTAATTGGTGGCAATATCTCAATCTCATCTTTTGGTACATTGTGGTTCTCATTTCAAAAGTTAACAATTATTCAATTATACTTAACACGGAACATGTAAATGTTTACAGCCAATCAGCTATAGTTTACATGTATTAGGTAAACATAACATTCAATCTACTAAACTTAACATTTAAAAGAAAAAATTTAATAGTTATTCAATTATACTTACAACTAAAGGTTAACAGTTAATCAGCTATAGTTCACATGTTTTAGGTAAAACTTAATAACTAATCAACTAAGTTTAACATTTAAAAAAAAATTTAACACATACTCAACTATACTTAACATAGAACATGTAAATGTTAACAATTAATTAGCTATAGTTCACGAGTGTTAGGTAAAACTTAACAATTAATCTACTAAATATTTACACACCCATTATTTCAAATAAACATTTTTGTATGTAGGTTTGTATTTCTCAATTACCAACTCATTATGTACAGCTACATATAATTTCCAAGCCAAAAATGGTCTATGTAAAATAAAATTTTAAACAAAGATTAGTCCTCTTAACAATATCTCTCATATCCTAGGAACGACCAACAAAAATAAAAGAATAAAGATCATAGTAATTTGAGATGTTTTTTTTGATGAATTCGATCTTTAATAGTATAATAGAATTCCAAGCAACAAAATTCTTGTGCGATATTTCATCAAACATCTTTATTGCATCCAACTAGCTTGAAGTGCCAAAACTCTAACCCTAGCCTCCAATTCCGCTTCGACCCCCTCTTCGGCCTCCAAGCCTCCATCTTTACTAGCGGGCACCCGCACCTCTCTCGAAAATAGCAGCACAGTCCAGCCATTGACCGGAGCCATCTTTCTCCGTTCGGCACGTAGAATCTTATAATCGAGGTTCCTCCCCTGCTGCTCACCTTTCCACGGTAGATCTTCTATCTCCTTCCACTCCTTCCCCTTCTCCCTCATGCAATTCTTGTTGGGGATTCAAAACAATCAATCGAACCCTTGCCCTTCCGGACCTTGTGTTGAAAGTAGGAAAGTAGGAATAAACCACAAATAAAGATCTAACCTTGTAAAAACAGTAAAAGAGACGAACACACAGATTTAACGAGGTTCGGCAACGTGCCTACGTCCTCGGGAGCCACACCACACAATCTTTCTATTAATTGAAGAAGAAAATACAAGCTCTCAAACAAGGGGTTAATCTCTCTGAGATTCTCTCTCTCTTAGCAGCCAAAAAGCTCTCTTTTTGATGTCCTACAAACCCTAGAAACTTAGGGTATTTATAACAAACCCCAGCAGAACAGGATTCCTAGATAAAATAGGAAACAGCGGATCTGCGTCGCGGTCGACCGCTTTGCCAAGGTCGGTCGACCGGTCAGAACGACGAAATCCTACAGGGTCTTGTGCACGATATCGGTCGACCGCAGTGACCACGCCGGTCGACCGGCCAGAGCGAAAACTTCTTCTCAGTCTCCTGCAGTGCACGCGGTCGACCGGCTCTGCCACTGCGGTCGACCGCACAGTCTTCTGACTGTTTTCTTCGTCTTTTTTATTGCAGCTTTGGGTCTACACACTTAGACTAACAATCTCCCACTTGGAGACCAAAGCGCCATTAATGAGCTCATCCGAACTCTCCCCTTCTTCACATGTATCTTTTCCCCCGAAAAATTCTTTCTTCAATCAACATCCCGATGATTGCGCCGATCCTCGTAGTGTGGCTCCGCCTTCGTCTTCTACTCGTGAAGGCCAACTGAAGTTGCGCACAACTCCAGTTTCTCAATGGTGACTGCCTTCGTCAACATGTCCGCCGGATTTTGACTCCCCAAAATCTTCATTAAGTGCAACTTTCCGTCCTCGATCAGCGAGCGTATAAAATGGTATTTAACGTCGATGTGCTTCGTTCTGGCATGATATACTGGATTCTTGGCAAGATGTATAGCGCTCTGGCTATCACAATAAAGAACTCCTCTCCCTTGCTTCAGATCCAACTCTTCCAAGCACCCGTTCAACCAGATCATCTCCTTGCTTGCTTCAGTCACCGCGACATACTCAGCCTCGGTTGTAGACAAAGTCACAATCTTCTGCAGACGTGAGACCCAGCTCACTGCTGTCGACGCTAAGGTATAAACATACCCCGTGGTGCTTCGCCTCGTATCATGATCACCGGCGAAGTCCGCATCCACGTATCCCTGCAGCACCAACTCCTTCCTCCTGAAACATAGTGGCTTGTTCGTTGTTCCCCTCAAGTACCGCATTATCCACTTTACGGCCTCCCAATGCTGCTTTCCTGGATTGCTTGCAAATCTGCTCACAACTCCCACTGCATGGGCGATGTCCGGCCTCGTGCAAACCATCGCGTACATGAGACTCCCAATGGCTGAAGAATATGGCACCCTGCTCATATGCTCTCTATCTGCATCTGTCTTAGGCGATTGCTCCTCAGATAACTTGAACTGACTTCCAAGGGGTGTGCTAACAACTTTAGCATTCTGCATGTTGAACCTCTGAAGTACATTCTCAATGTATTCAGCTTGGCTCAATCTCAATGTCCCTTCAGCTTCATCCCTACTGATTCGCATCCCTAGAATCTGCTTCGCTGCACCCAGATCCTTCATTGCAAATTCCTTTGCTAGCTGCCTCTTCAAACTGTTTATCTCTTCTAAACACGGTCCTGCTACCAACATGTCATCAACATATAATAACAAAATAATGAAGCTGGACTCGAACCTTTTGAAATAACAGCAATGATCCGAATTGCATCTTCTGTAGCCATTGTTCTGCATGAAGTTATCAAACTTCTTATACCACTGTCTCGGAGCCTGTTTCAAACCATATAAGCTCTTCTTGAGCTTGCACACCATCTCTTCCTTTCCTTCTTCAATGAAGCCAACAGGCTGCTTCATGTAGATTTCTTCATCCAAGTCACCATGAAGAAAGGCAGTCTTCACATCTAACTGCTCAAGGAAGAGGTCTTCTGCAGCTACCAAACTCAACACCACTCTGATGGTTGTGAGTTTCACAACAGGGGAAAATATCTCCGTGTAGTCCACTCCTTCCCGCTGTTGAAACCCTTTCACTACTAATCTGGCCTTGAATCTCTTGCTTCCATCACTCTCCTGCTTGACCCGGTAGACCCATTTATTGTGCAAGGCTTTCTTCTGTGCAGGTAGCTGGGCTAACTCCCATGTCTCATTAGTGAGTAGAGAATCCATCTCCTCCTGCATCGCATGCTCCCACTGCTGAGATTCACTCACTTGCACTGCCTCTTCATAACACTCCGGCTCTCCGCTATCTGTTAAGAGTAGATAATCAAGTGACGAGAGGTATTTGGGATTTGGTTTGGGTACCCTAGATGACCTCCTAGGCTCCACGCCCTGGGTAGTAGCTTCTGCACCTGTAGTCTCCTCCGTTCTACGGTCAGAACTGACATCGTCGCCCCCATCTGGAAGTTCCTCCAAATCCATGTACTCGGATCCACCTGTATCCGTAGTGCTGCTCCCACTGCTTTGGCTATCCTTGGCATTGTCCCTGTCCTTGTACATCACCTCCTCATTGAATATCACATCCCGGCTCCTGATGATCTTCCTGTTCTTCTCATCCCAAAGGCGATACCCGAACTCATCAATGCCGTATCCAATGAATGTGCACTTCTGTGACTTAGCTTCTAGCTTGTCCCTGACATGGTCACTGATATGAACATAAGCCACGCAACCAAATACCCGCAAGTGTGAGAGATTTATCTTCTTTCCACTCCAAACCTCCTCTGGAATCCCAAAATCTAATGGAACTGATGGCCCGTGATTAATAAGGTATGCTGCCGTATGCACCGCATCCGCCCAAAATGTCTTAGGCAGACCTGCATGTAATCGCATGCTCCGCGCACGCTCTGTCAAGGTCCTGTTCATCCTCTCTGCAATGCCGTTCTGCTGCGGCGTCCCTGGAGTAGTCCTCTCTAAGCGAATCCCATTCGTAGCACAGAACCTCTTGAACTCCTCCAGCTCGTATTCTCCACCATTATCTGATCTCAAGCACTTCACCTTCAGATCTGTCTCGTTCTCGACCATGGCCTTCCACTTCTTGAAGATCTCGAACACCTCTGACTTGTGCTTCATGAAGTAAACCCACACCTTCCTCGAGTGATCGTCGATGAAGGTGACGTAGTATCTCGAACCGCCAAAAGAAGACACACTGGCTGGGCCCCATACATCTGTATGAATCAACTCTAGCTTCTGAGCCTTAGGTGGCCTTCCACCCTTCTGGAAACTAACCCTCTTCTGCTTCCCAAAGATGCAGTCTTCACAAACCCCGACTTCCACGGTGTCGATCCCGGTTAGCTTTCCTTGTGAATGTAGAATTTTCATCCCTTTCTCGCTCATGTGCCCCAGCCTATTGTGCCACAGATCTGTACTCTCCTTGCCAGCTACAATTGCGAGGGTGTCACTCGCATGTGAAGTGAGGTAGAGAGTTCCCGTTTTGTTGTCTCGGGCAACAACCATCGTACCGTTGGAGATCCTCCACGAATCCCCGGTGAATGTCGAAACGTAGCCTTCTGCTCCAAGCTGTCCCACCGAAACAAGATTCCTCTTCAGCTTCGGCACGTGTCTCACGTTCTTCAAGTTCCACTTGGAGCCCTTCATCTGTATCTGAACATCGCCCTTTCCAATAATATTGCAAGGTTCATTATCCCCCAAGTATACTTTACTAAAGTCCCCTGCTACATAGTTCTGAAGTAGTCTCCTATTAGCAGTGGCGTGGAAAGAGGCTCCTGAGTCGATGACCCAAGAATCAGAATCGCTATCCATAGCAAGGATCAAGGCATCCTGCACGATATGAGCCTCCTGCTCACCCGCATCCTTCTTTGGTGCTTTACAGACCGAAGACATATGACCCTCCTGGCCGCAGTTCCAACACTTCCCTTTGATAGACCTAACCTTCGAGTTCGGCCTCTTCTTCACTGATTTCGACCGATTCCTGTTCTGGTTCCCTTTCTTCTGGCTTCTGCCTCTCTGCTCGAAACTTAGGGCTGAACCTGAACCTTCTGATTCGGACGATTTCCTTCTAACCTCCTCGGATAGAATCATGCTAACAACCTCATTCAGCTTCAACTTCTCTTTCCCCGCCAAATTGTTGATTGCTGTCACACAACCTGCCCAACTATCCGGCAACTGCGATAGAATCAATAGGGCTTGCACTTCGTCATCAAACGTGATGTCCACGGAGATAAGTTCCTATCCAGTACCTCCCAATCACCATCTGACTCCGTCGTCTTCTTTCCCTTTTCCTTGCCCAGAAGCGGGCGATACAAGTCCTTCTGGTACAGATAGTCCTCCATCTGCGACTTCCAGTAGGCGAAATCCGATCCGTCGAACTTCTCAATCTTTGATTTGCTTTCCTCTGCCATGGCTTTCACACAAATTGCTGAACGAAGCTCTGATACCAGTTGTTGGGGATTCGAAACAATCAATCGAACCCTTGCCCTTCCGGACCTTGTGTTGAAAGTAGGAAAGTAGGAATAAACCACAAATAAAGATCTAACCTTGTAAAAAACAGTAAAAGAGACGAACACACAGATTTAACGAGGTTCGGCAACGTGCCTACGTCCTCGGGAGCCACACCACACAATCTTTCTATTAATTGAAGAAGAAAATACAAGCTCTCAAACAAGGGGTAAATCTCTCTGAGATTCTCTCTCTCTTAGCAGCCAAAAAGCTCTCTTTTTGATGTCCTTACAAACCCTAGAAACGTTTGGGTATTTATAACAAACCCCAGCAGAACAGGATTCCTAGATAAAATAGGAAACAGCGAATCTGCGTCGCGGTCGACCGCTTTGCCAAGGTCGGTCGACCGGTCAGAACGACGAAATCCTACAGGGTCTTGTGCACGATATCGGTCGACCGCAGTGACCACGCCGGTCGACCGGCCAGAGCGAAAACTTCTTCTCAGTCTCCTGCAGTGCACGCGGTCGACCGGCTCTGCCACTGCGGTCGACCGCACAGTCTTCTGACTGTTTTCTTCGTCTTTTTGATTGCAGCTTTGGGTCTACACACTTAGACTAACAATTCTCTGTCTAAATCTAGACATCGAACCCGAGCACATTCTTCAAGCCCTTGCACCTAGGGTTTCTACACTTGCAAGAGCAAAATCAAGAGATTCTGAAGAGGATGAAGGAGGAAGGAGAGAGGATTGGTGGGTTGGGTTAGAATTAGGGCTTGGAACAGGACTTAGAGGAGGTGGGAGAGAGAGGAGAGGATGAGAAAGGAGCATGAGAAGAGGATGAGGGAATGAGGATCAGGAGGTCAAGCGGTGGTGGCGGGGGAGGAGTGATTGCAGCAGGAGAAGAAGGAGATGAGATTGCTAGGGTTGAGGTTTTGGTGCTTGGATTTTGAGATGAGGACAGAAAAAGGGAGAGGAGGAAGGAGATGAGTTTGGTTTTTGGGTAATTATAGTTTTTGGGGAGGGGTAAAGTTGGGTTTTTGGGTTAAATACACATAGTATTAGGTTGTAGATGAGCTCGAAAGGCTAGGCCATATTTTTCCCAGTAATTGAGGGCTTAAGCATATAGATAAAAGTAGGAGGGGCTTGGTCACATGAGTTTATCAAATTTGGGGCCTTGACATAATTGATTAATAAAGGAATTTGGTAATATAATTTCAAATAAATTGTTGTTATTTCTGACAGCATTACATCTTGACAGTAAAGACTAAAGAGGAAGAAAACAGTAGCATTAATAAAATATATAATAAAGTTAAAACGCTTAATCTCTGTCTCCCCTCATATTTACCTATTTTTCATTTTCTCTCTAAATCTGTAAATATATGGTACTATCCATATAATAAACCAAAAAGTGGAAAATGTTAAAAAAAAAAAAAAAAAAAACCTCCCGCTTTACTTAATAATGATGCATATGGCATGTAGAGTTCTAAAAGAATAAAAATCTCCCGCTTTACTTAACAACAAGCAGCTCTATGCTTATATTAATTGACTAACAAGAATATAAATTTTGACAGCTTCTACTTTGGAATAAAAAACCATAGCCTAAATGCCGACATGACATTATGGTATTCCAAACGCAGTCTATATTAAAAAAAAAAAAAAAAAAAACCTCCCGCTTTACTTAATAATGATGCATATGGCATGTAGAGTTCTAAAAGAATAAAAATCTCCCGCTTTACTTAACAACAAGCAGCTCTATGCTTATATTAATTGACTAACAAGAATATAAATTTTGACAGCTTCTACTTTGGAATAAAAAACCATAGCCTAAATGCCGACATGACATTATGGTATTCCAAACGCAGTCTATACGAATATATATTTTTCTAAATATGGAAATATCTTTCCTTGAGAACGTCACATGTATAATCATCGTATTATATATAGTTCTCTTTGATTGTGCTCAATAAATAATTATGAGCAAAGTCCTAATACTTTGGAGTTTTTAAGAAGGAGAATAAAACATCAGGCTTGCTTTATAGACGGTTCATCTCAACAATGTCCGTCCTTTATATGTGAAAAAAGGGAAAACATATCGAGAGGAATCTACCATGTCACTACTTAAAGGACATGACTTCATATCAAAATATTATATCAAGAATAGTTTCATAATAAGTTATACATTGAGGTGTGATTAAATAAAAGTAAAGGTTCGAGGGCTCTAGAGCGTACACCTAATTTTTTGAACTGAAAAACAGGGTGAGATACCCTGTTCATATATATAGATATTTATAAACCAAGGGGTTAACATGGGGAAAGAGGGGAAAGACTCAAAAGGGACATGACAAGATTCTAAGTAGAGAGGAGGAGGGTAAGGAGCGGACCGTGTCGTCACCTACCCAAAACTACTCTATACTTAAAAACCATCGACCAAAGCCCCAAAAAACAAAAAACATAAACTCACCACATCACATCAGAGTTTAACACAGAAACTGTTGAAGCTGAAAAAAAAACCAGACAACCAAAAACATACATAAACGAGTCTGCAACTATGGAACTGAGAGTCAACTGCAGCTGCATCCAAAAGGGTGAGGGGAGAACGAGACTGCATCAGGAAACACCAGCAGGGGGAGAGTCAACTGTCATTAGAAAAATTGTCCCCGAAGTCTCCTTCGCTGTTGGAATTCACGAGCGTACACCTAATTTGATTGTTGATATCTATTGTTCTCCAAAAAAGAAATAAGGAGAAAAGTTTATGCTTGTACGTAGAGAACCCTCACTCTAATTTCAAAGCTTACTTACTTAGAGAAATGAAAACCACTCGCATTCAAATCTCATACGGCACGCATTTAAAATAAAGTTATAAAATGTATAATGTTTTAGCATGTTACAACATAAAGTTATAAATAAGAGCTTTGCTACAGGGACCCAAAATATGGGACCAATAAAAGGGACAAGTGAGGCGTCCCCCTCTTATTGGATAATGAGTTAGCCATCATTGACCAATAAAAGGGACAAGTGAGGTGTCCCCCTCCTATTGAATAATGAGTTGGCCATCATTAATAATGGCCAACTCATTAACCAATAGGAGGGGGACACCTCACTTGTCCCCCCCTATTGGTCCCATATTTTGGGTCCTTAAAATTTTTTTCTATAAATAATACTAGACCGTCACTGCAATTACTTCAGAGCATTGGTGCAGGGGAAGAGACTAATTTATTTAGTTTATAATATTGCTAATACAAGAAAATCTTGTGGAAACTAATTTATTAAATGGTGATACTCTCACATGAAGTGCTGCAAATATATGCTTTATATTAATTTTCAAACAACCTTTTTATGCAAGTGATTGAATATTGCATCATTATTTCATATATATAGCCAACATCAGTGACATGCATACTTCCACATGGTTCCATGATGCAGCATGTAGCACCAACGTCATCACAGATTCACAATCATGATCGATCAAACACGAGAACCCTGAACATTTGCGTTGCAATGATCACCATCTTCACTCTCAAAGGTGTCACCAACCCCCACTCTCCCTTGTCCCTTGACCTTCTTGTAAGAATACCTAGTTGCAACGTAAGCGTAGACACCAAGATTAAGCCCACTTATGCCTGCCAAGAGCCAATAGAAGCAATCAATCCTACTCTTGTTCAAATCCTTAGCAAACCATCCATCTCCGCCTCCTCGCTCTGTGATGTTGTCGACGGCCGATATCAGAAAACTACTGAGGAAATTTGAGGCCCCCATAACACCCAAATAGAAAGCAATGCCTAAGCTCCTCATGCTATCTGGCAGTTGGTCGTAGAAATACTCCTGTAATCCTACTACCGTGAATCCATCAGCGATGCCTAGTATCGTAAACTGAGGCACGAGCCAAAACACACTCATAGAGTGCACGTTAAGCCTCTTTTTCTCAATTAACGCGGACACCACCATTGACAACACTGAAAACATCATACCAATCCCCATCCTCTGAAGAATGGTAATCCCCCTTTCATTCCTCGTGATTTTTCGCAGAAGCGGTACTAACATCTTGTCGTAGAAGGACACTGAGATTATCATGCTGATGGCTGCGAAGGAGTAGAGAGCTGCTGGAGGTATCTCTAAGTTTGCTGTTATTTTCCTGTTCATTATGCTGCCTTGCTTTATGAAGAAGGTTGAGGCTTGGGCGACGCATATGCCAAAGGGCAAGGAGGCGACCCATATGGGGATGACCGATAGCAATAGTTTCAATTCTTCGACTTGAGTCACAGTGGCTAACCGCCATTTGTCTGCTACGACATCCACATTAGTTTTTTGCTCGATAATGGCGGCTCTATCGAGAAACCTGTCATGAAGAGTTTTCATAGAGGTCAATATATGTTAGGTTTCATGAATTATACATTTCGTTTGTATATCTCACCTGAATTGATCAGTATGGCATAATAATCTTTTGTTAGTTTTTTGCTCGTATAATTCTGAAGGATCTGAGGGATATGGGAGGTGCCTCTTGGCGAAGGATGCTACAAGAACTTGTATCATCGGTGTTAGAGGACTACCTTCGGGGATTCTATACCGATAAAATGGCTTGCCAATGAGAAATATCACGAGGCTAATCCCCATAACCACACTAAGTACTATATCTGCAGTTCCCCAGCTCACGTTATCTTGAACAAACACAATAACTGTGACACCGAGGAGTACTCCAGCGCATATTCCGCAATTCCACCAGTTAAAATATGACATCTTCTTCCTTCTCTCGTCAGCGTGGTTGTCATCGAACTGATCAGCCCCGAAGCTCTCAAGAGATGGCTTATGGCCTCCAGTACCGACAGAGATCAAGTATATGGCAACAAAGAAGACTATCTCATGTACTCTTAAAGACCTACTTGGTTTCAGATTTGGTACTAATTGAGACAGCGTTAACAGAACAAGACCCTGCAGTGACAAATTCCAATGAATACCATTTTCCCTCCAAGAAAGCAATTTAAACTGAAATTTACGCTAAAAAATTACCAGTAGATAGATGAGAGTAGACATAAGAACGGTAGAGAACCTCCCAAGATACGCATCTGCAACAAATCCTCCAAATAATGGCATGATGGTCGTGACACCGATCCAATAGTTCACATTCTTGGCTGCAGTCTTGACATCTTGATGCAAAACCTTGGTCAGGTATATAATCAGGTTTGTCGCCAGACCAAAGTAGCTCAGTCTCTCGCTGAACTCGATCGCTACATTTTACAGGTTGAAAAGTTGATCAGAATCAAAGTTCCCTTGAACATGAATGCGAAAACTCAAAGTTATGATTGTATATTTTACCTATAATGAAGAGGGATGCTCTCCAAACTCCTGTCGAGGCTCTAAGAGGAGTTCTTCCTTTGTGATCAACAGAAGAATCAGATACCCATTTCTCCTCATCAGCTTCTAACTCTTTCCTCATGTCCATTTTTTTTTTTAATCACAAGATGTGGCTTGAGAGTAGCAATGAGTCTCTGGCTCTTATATAGCGTTCAACTAAGTGACATACTCTCTTATTGGTCATAAATTATTCCGCTAGCTATCATGTCAAAGGCTAGTAAGTCAAGCGTTTGAGTAAAAAAAAGGTCAAAATTAAAAGGTCTAAAAGGTGTAGCCCGTATCTTGAGATATCAGATTAGCCCCACTCACACATTCTCTTTCAGAAAACTAGCACATCCTCTTTCAGAAAACTAGCATGCATCGTGAATGGTTTGTACCTACCGCTTTGTTGCTTGATCGTCGACTACCGTAATGGATATACTCCGCCTTCACCATCAAAAAAAGAGAAAAATGTGACTGCTCTTGGTCTGAGAAAACTATAGAGTGGAAACTGACGATTCTGCTAATTATGGTATTTTACTTTCTCAGCATGTATGCCTTCCCTAAATTAATAGCTGACATACAATTAGGACAGGATTCAACCTATTTGTGGATGATCATAATTTTCTTCAAGATCAGAGAAGCCAAAGAGGGGTAGAACCCCGAACTGAGATAAATAGTCTACGATAAGTCAATTAAAGGAGGGTCCATGATTTTAGTTTGATGATGGTCAAAAATTGAAGGCCTAAAAACTATAGCCCAATATCAGATCAACAATGGGGGTTAGCTCCATTCAAACATTCCACTTAAAAAGATTTGTATCCGTCGTCGAACAAACATAGATACCCAGATAAATCACAAAATAAGGATCGAGTCCTACTTCCTCGGACAGTGTATAAATTGTTCTCACACAACTGATTTCCAAATTCTCCTCACACCGAACAATGTATAAATTGTCAGTAACAGATTAAAATCGCAGAATAAAATTTTCCCCCCTTAAACATACGTTTTAAAATATCCCCTCAACAAGTTCGGATACATAGTAGATAAAAAAAAAAAAAAAACTTTGGATGCCCTCTAACATCTGGAAACAAGAAACATGCTATACACAAGAACAGACGGCCGGATAGGATTCAAGACGTGCCATCAGGAGAGTGGCTGTAGTTATCGTCGGTTGCTTGCTCATCTCAATACTCCACGTTTGTTATCAGAATGAGGACAAAAAAAAAAAGCGATCGTTCTTACTTGGAAGAAGAAAACTGTGGACTACTTTCTTAACCTGAAGAAATTGTATATGCCTGCCGACAGTAACCAATTCGCTTTTAGTTCATTGTATCTCTTGACTTGATATCGGAGGGGAAATGCGGTCAGGATGAGCATCAAAAGCCACTAAGATGCGCATCAAGCCCATGAGGATATGAGTTTACCGAGTGTTTTATTGCATGTTGTCGACATAAACGCAGGGTTAGTTACTACATCACGCGAGATCGCGCTGAGAACGAAATAAACGTGCTCCAAGCCGAGGGGATGCTGTTAGTGATGATGATAACGATGAAAGGTGTCAAATTGGGAATGCAAGTTGCTGTTGGTGGGCTGATCACCTTGACTCTCTTTTTTTTTTTTAAAGGTTTTGGTGTTAACAGTGGAGCATTTACGAGCCGATGAAGATTATCCACTTGATTGTCACTATAATGACTCTCTCCCTCTCTCTGATCCACTTGAATGGGAGATCCTGGACTATTGGAAGCAAGCTGTTATAACTTGCACATTTTGACTTGTGAGCGGTACCGTTTGAGAATTGCTCTCATGGTTGATATCTCACATTTTCTACATCATGTTCATCATCAAACGCACATTTCAGGTGGATCTTTAGAAGGAAAATAATAATAATAATAATAATAATGCGCGACAAGTTTTGATGTTTATCGCTTTTTTTTGGATGTTGAGGAAAGGAGTTGGCTGTATAGTAATCTGTCTTTGACTTTGCCCACGATCTTCTGTTTTGTTGAACCCAAAAAAAAAAAAAAAAAGTTTTTAACATTTAGAAATCATCATCATGATCGATTTCTCATACTTTTGTGTGTCATTTCATGCCCCCGAGTGAAACAAGTTTTTCGTCGGCAGGCAATTACCTTCACACCAATTCGAGGAATTGTTGTAATTAATTTGCACATTATCAAACGTTTTAACTGCTCTTAATTACCCAGTGGTGAATTATGTGGGTAACAGCTCGATGGTGGTTTGATTTGTTAGTGGGCAAATCTTTTTCCTGCTTTAAATTGGGTTCAACCTATTGGATGGAGCTTTTGTGGGGGTTCCATTACCCCAGCTGGCTCCATCAATTCTTCTCTTAATTTGGGATAATAATGCGATGTTTCCAAGTGAATGAAACTAATCAGTGTGATGGAAATATCAGAAAGCCCCCTTAAGTATAGGGATCAAAAAAAAAAAACCATTTAACTTTAAGCCTTTCATCAGAAAACCCCCTTTAGTAAAATCTTAAAAGTTAAAAGAAGGTTCGCCAATAACCCCCAAACTTAATGAGGATTTTCTGATATTTTTAAAGTTGAGGGGGTCGTCTGATAATCGTCAAAAGCTAAGGGGGTGTTTTGTGATATTTAGCCTCTAAACTATCTATTCTCTCTCATGCAAGAAATTCTGACCTCACCAATAATTTTACCGATACTTAGGGGGTGTTTGGTTTAATTTCTACAAATTATAGGAAATGTTTTTCACCAAAAATATGATTTCCTCGTATTTCTTAAAAAAATTATAGGAAAAGTTTTGAGAAGTCAAAAAGTATTATTTTTTTTTACTTTGCTTGTTTGGTTCAAAACAAGAAAATGACTCATAACTTTGTAGAAAATAGCAAGATTTCCTATAATTTGGAGAAATTAAAGCAAACACCCCCTAAATTTATAAAAAAGTATCAATCTTATAGAAAAATGTCAATATGGTCTTAGATTTCTAGGTGATTTCCGTCCATTTTGAGAGGAAATTGATTTCTGTAAATTTTGGTACTTTTTTGTACTTTACAGAAAATATTTCTGTAATTTTTTTTTGAACCAAATACAGTTTACAGAAATCTACAGAAAATTTTTAATTACATAATTGTCATTGTCAGACATTTTGAGAAAACTTTTCTATAAAATTGTGCAACCAAACACCGAGGAAAGATTGTAAGAAAGCAAAACCTACAAAAGGAAAAGATTTTATCTATGCCATCCCTTTCTTTGTTTTTCTTTAATAGGATACCAACGATCATTACGTGACGTTTTATTTTTTTACATTTTCTAATCCAATCAGCCAAGTTGAGATATTTACTCCTTTTGAAGTAGGACATTAGGCATAACCTACGAACACACTAGGAAGTCAACTCTTCAGCCTAACCTAGTAGAATAATAACTACTTGCTTCCTTCACCACTCAAAAAGAAAAAACTTTTCTTTTTTCTTCTCCTCAGCAAATTAAGAACATTGATGGCAGCACAAACTGCATTATGCAAGTTAAAATCATGATATTCTAGAATAGACAAGCAACAAGGGAAGAAGAACATACACTAGAATACATACATACATACATATACATATATATTTCTTGGCTGACTTAAGTTCTGAACTTTTAACAATTTCCTGTAGTCTTTCAAATGCTTGTGCTCTCTAAGCTTTTGGAGGAAAAAGTCCTACAGTTTTGACGGAATTATTCTCTTGTTTAACATCTATGCACAGTTGAGGTCATTTGACTTTTTTGTTTATTGGTTTTTTTTTTTTACAAATACCCAGATAAATATTCACTTGCAGTGTGCATACAGTTTATATCTCGAACATGCATGTAACATGCTCAACGTGAATCTAAGATAATTCGTAGTAGATATTTAAGAAAATCACAGACATAGATGATACATTTGATTAGGATTCTTCACTAAACTTCGAATCTATATGTAGTTCTCAAACTTGAAAGCAATCACTGTAAAGCACGGGAGGGTATTATTATACTAACACTATTGTTAACCATAACAACAAGTTTTTACCTCCTCAGAGGAAAAACTTGAGGAGGTAAAAACTTTAAGCATCCAAGATCACTACTCGTAATCTGATGAAAACAGATCCAAACCTATCACATTCTAGTAGATGATGCACCCAAAACAATATTGGATGTTTTCATTTCATAAAGCTTGATTCAAAATTTATTGAAATGTTTTCTTGAATGGGGTATGCAGTGAAAATTATTATTGCAACTTTAACAACAACTTATACAAAACAAGGAACCACAATTCTACTTGCTCTGTGTTTACTCTAAAATGTTTTTTTGGGTCTCATGACAAACCAATCTGCACTAAACAAGTAGTCCATGGTTTAAGCGAAAATTCCTTCCTGGTGGTGATAGCCTACCTTCCACAACATAAAAAAAAACAACAACAAAAGATAATCTACACAATTTTTCAGGTCCAAAGTAAACAACCTTAAGTAGAACAGCAACCTCTCCTTTGCCCAGCAGAGTCAGTTACATTAATGGTTGTCCCTTGAATCGGAGGAGCGTTGCTTGCAGCCTCTTGAGCAGCAAGTGCCTTCTTGCTTATTATGTGATAAATCTCAGTAAGAATAGTGTGAAATGCATTCTCAATGTTGAGAGCTTCAAGGGCCGAGGTCTCTAAAAAGGAGAGCCCCTCCTTTTCAGCAAGAACCTGGGCATCATCTGGAGATACTGCTCGTAGATGATTTAAGTCAGATTTGTTACCGGCCATCATGATGACGATGTTAGAGTCTGCATGGTCCCTGAGTTCACGAAGCCACCTCAGGACATTTTCAAAGGTCTGCCTCTTTGTGATGTCGTAGACTAAGAGTGCTCCTACTGCACCTCTGTAGTAAGCACTTGTGATGGCACGATACCTCTCTTGACCGGCAGTGTCCCATATCTGAGCTTTGATTGTCTTACCTTCTATCTGTTCGCAAAAACAATAGTTACAGCAGTAGTCAAACAACATAATGTGAGGAGCTATAAAAACTTCTCTATAGGCCCATAGAACTCATAGTAGCCTCAAGTTACATAACAATAATGTAATAATTATATCAGACAAAAAGCACCCAATACAAATTTCATGAAATTTACCATTTTCCAATCACATCACATTCATACAAAACCATAACATAAGTCTACTATGTCTAGGGAAACTGCGGGCATAAAATTCTCACAAGATTTTGGTTATTACTGCCATTTAGCTTCAAGATCTTGCGCCCAGACTGCATAAATGAGTTACATGCACTTTAACTCTCACTCTCAGTAGCATTTTTCTTTTGTTAATACCTTGAAAGTTACATGTTGAACTTAGTGAATGGAAGTTGTTTCAGTTGCAATAGTTTAGCAGAGAATCCCAATATTAAATGTCTAAAAAAATCAAGTTTCACATATATACATATATACAATTCTTTCCATAATGTCAAAACTACTATAAGATGCATTTGCTACTGTCAGTAGAAATGCAATTATCATGTTTCCTTTTTTCCAAAATTGACAATATCCATCTTACTCATGGTTTTGCATATGAGTAAGAAGGTATATTTGGATGTTCAAGTCTATGACTCCATTTCCACATTTTAAGAAGTAGCACCACATTCATAAAGGAAATTGATATATCAAATTATGACAATTTATATGTTGACCACAGCACAGATGTCAACAAATTATCAAATTACCTGTTACCTAGATGATACAAGTTCATGGCATGTTTTAATGATAATTTCCTATATACTAGCATTGCACAATCCAGCATGCTAGCATTTTGTAAAATGTAAAACAAAGATGAAAGCATTTAAGGAAAATGGAATGAGGTTAAGCTGGCACACGCTATCCCGAGCTTGAAACTATAAGGCCTTAGACATTAACAGGTCAATGACATCTGCAATGCTTTTTTATGGGTGTCCATTTTATCAGGTCATACGACCACTACATCCTGACTTCCACGCCACCACTTGCACTAGTATCCAAGCAAGATTAATTTAGGGATAGCATCCAAAAAAAAAAAAAAAAAAAAAACAAAACCAAGTTCGACAAGTAATATGAAAATAGTTTTAACAATAAAAAATATAAAGCAGAGAGTTAAATCAGAAGACTAAGTGAAATAAGGAGAAAAAAGTTTCACACATATTGCAACAGAAACAGGTATTGCCGACATAAAGAAAAGTTATAGAAACAACATTAAAATGAAGGAGAATAAGTTACATTGCATAGTTATTGCCAATTTAAACATACATCATGAGAATGTGAAGTGTATCTAACTTACATGAGACAGTTATAGCATTTGTTCAGACAACCAAAAAAAAAAAAAAAAAAAAAACCAAGTTCGACAAGTAATATGAAAATAGTTTTAACAATAAAAAATATAAAGCAGAGAGTTAAATCAGAAGACTAAGTGAAATAAGGAGAAAAAAGTTTCACACATATTGCAACAGAAACAGGTATTGCCGACATAAAGAAAAGTTATAGAAACAACATTAAAATGAAGGAGAATAAGTTACATTGCATAGTTATTGCCAATTTAAACATACATCATGAGAATGTGAAGTGTATCTAACTTACATGAGACAGTTATAGCATTTGTTCAGGAATTGGAGGGAAATCAATCCCATTTCAGACACAACACTTCATACTCATTTAAAGGTTCAGTAACAATAATCTTAAAAGGCACATAGGCACAAACAAAACATTCTTCCATTAGAGTGAAACTTACAATAGTAAAGTTTTGCTTTATCAAACTATGCAAATTAACACAAAGCTTCAATAGTGTAATTACTAGTATCTCAAGCTTCTCATGCCATTTTCTATACATATATTATGCAACATTGCAACTGTTGTAAAATGATAGAAGATAAGTTTTCTTTTCCTTTTAGCGAGACTGTACAAAAATATTGAAGCATCTGGAAGGATTTAAGACACAAATGACTAAAACAGCTGTAACACATTGTGCAAATGTAATAAATTTGATACTTTGCGCCTTTTATCTAAAGGAAGGTGTCTCTTCTTTTTTGCCTCACATGTCTCTGACTGAATACTAAATCGCCCGATTAATGCAAAGAATTGTTTTTCTAAAAGAATAGCTCCATCATGGGCATATCTAGCAATGTATACATGATTTCACTTGCTAAATTCAAGCCCAACTTAATATTGACACCGAGCTGGCGAATTTAAGGGATTTAAACAGGATCTTTTTATCAATATACCACAAATTTTAATAAGTTCACATAAATTATCGCGTTTCATAATCCCTGCGAAGACAGAGGACGCACAAAACAATTTATTTAACGTAAAAAGAGCAAAATTTGCAGGAACCTTACACAAAATCGAACAAGAACGCAGATCGAAGGAATCGGATGTCACCTGAAGGGTCCTGGTAGCAAATTCGACCCCAATCGTCGACTTGGACTCCAGACAAAACTCATTCCTCGTGAACCTCGACAGGATGTTTGATTTCCCGACCCCCGAATCGCCGATCAGCACGATCTTGAACAGGTAATCGTACTCGTGATCCACTCTGTGAGCCATAATACCTCCGATCTATAAAAACCAGAACAAAAGGAGAAAATATAAAAGATCAATAACAAAGAGAGATCGACGACTGAAGATCAAATCGAAGGAAGAAACGTTACCCGATGTTAGATCTGATCGAAGGAGCGCGCTAGAGGAAGCTGAGGACTCGATGAATTTGAACAGAATTTTTGGGGAGAAATTGAGATCGAAACAGAAAAGCGAAAGAAGAGGGGGCATCATTTTTAAGCGGCAGTTGGGGAGATTTTATACAATCATTATATTGCAGAACAAGTCCATGGATTAAGATTACAATTTACAGAAAGCTGTGAGGTTGTTTCTGTTAATAGTCATTTTTTTGGGGCGGATAGCGCGCACGGCTAACAGCAGACAACAGCTAAGCACGTGCGATTAACATGTATCTTGTGCGGACTCTCTACGGCCCATTGTTGAAAATGGGCCAGGTAGGAGTGTAACTATTTAGCAAAGGCCCACGTGCTCTAAAAGGGGGAAATGAAATCCCTAATTTTGTGTGGGATTTGGGAAATTTCCGAGGAGCGAGAAAAATGAAGAAGGAAGAAACGGTGAAGCTAATAAGCGCGGAGGGGTTCGAGTTCGTCGTCAGCAAGGAAGCGGCCATGGTCTCTCAGACTATCCGCAACATGCTCACCTCTCCAGGTACCGATCGCCGTCTTCGGTTCAGAAACCTAGGGTTAGGGTTAGGGTTTCGATATCTGGAATTGATCTGATAAAAATTGATTTTTTTTTTCTTTCAAGGGGGGTTTGCGGAGGCGCAGCACGGAGAGGTGACGTTTCCTGAGATAACGGCGCCGATTTTGGAGAAGATTTGTCAGTATTTCTATTGGTCCTTGCAATTCGCCAGGTTGTTCTTCCCCTCTTTGAATTGGGATTTTATGATTTAGCTGAGAAAGTGTTTTCCTTGATTGGGGTTTGATACATCTTGCTTTTATGATATTTCTCATGATTTGTTTGGTTAAAATAGATTCTATCTTGTATCCAAAGCAACTATGAAGTTAGTGTGACTATAGTTTAGAAAACTGCCGTCGTCGGATCCCAAACAGCTTTTTGCAAGACTATAGCTGCAACTTAAATGCAAGGTTGGGCGAATCCAAAGCTAACAGGTATACAATGTTAAAACAAAACTTCCGCACGTTGTGCATGAATGACCACATGCGTTCACGTATACGAGGGGTGTCCAAAGGAGTGTCGTGTGTAATGCGGGCATGGCTTCGTGGTAGAAGTGCCCATGTACCTATATGTCCTTGATCTTGACCCGGCCTCCTCCTCCTCGCGATATACATTGGCTTTCTTTTTAATGAAAAAGAGACGTCAAAGGTAATAATTGCTACCAATGAGGAAAAAACATACTGATGCCAACCTTAATCGTTACCTGGTAATTCTTTGTTCAAGCTTCGATCTTTATAAACTGAAGGTTAAGGCTTCCAAAGCTTTAACTTGTGGATCTTCCGTGTGTCCGCTGTTGAGCTTTCAATGTTTGAGATTTCTCCCAAGGAAACGATGTCTTCCTTTCTGATTACATCTAGAATCCAACCTCCAGTTGTGTTTCCTTGATAGTTGATACTGACATTAACTAGGATAAGCACTGGATTATGAATGTTATTTATCTTTCCCAACTGTGATTATATGTTGAATCGTTATATGATTTTAAAGCTGTTGTTGCTTAATGAAGCCTTTCTCTAACTCGTAACTTTTGTTTATGGCAGTGGAAAGGAGACGGAGTTTCATATTGAACCTGAATTAACTTTGGAGTTGATGATGGCTGCTAACTATCTCCACACATAGAAAGAGATTTGCATGTCCCAATTGCTTTAGGCCATTCACTTATATCCTTGCTTGTATATTTTGCCTCTATATGTGTTGTGTACTTATGATCAAGCGATTAGTCAATTGTTCTTTGTAGAACGATGTCATTTATCAGGGTGACCTAGCAAGGTCTATTGATTATGCCTGTGCGCAGTTTGACGGCTTTGTAACTTGTATTTGCGCCATGTTCCTTGTCTGCTTCTATTAGTTTGATTTGTTTACTGTGATGTCAATGTTAATGCGTCATGCAGGCATTTGAACTTCGGCTTGATGGAAATGAATACTAACATGTGATTGTGATGAGTGTTCAAATAATGTTATTAAGCAGGATAGATTTTTGTCGTTACCTTTAAGAGAATGAGAGAATGCAGATTGTTGTGCTGAAAAGTTATGATTTCATATTTGTGAGTAAATATATGGATATCAGCAATTGATAGGTATTTTTACCCAGTAGTCCTTGTCTTTAGTTTTCATGTTATTATTAATAATGAAGTTACAAATATTTGCAAAATAGCAATATGAGTTTGTAGTTGTTACTCTCCTCTGTGGGTAGTACGATAAGATTACATATGGACATTTTATTTGATGAAGTATCATGAGATACTTTGCTTCAGACCACGTTGTACGACTGCTGTTCATACAGAATGTCTACTGCTAAAGAATGGAAGAAAGAAAATTACACTTTTTCCATGGTAGAAATGATAG
Organism: Asparagus officinalis; assembly: GCF_001876935.1. Classification (NCBI taxonomy): domain Eukaryota; kingdom Viridiplantae; phylum Streptophyta; class Magnoliopsida; order Asparagales; family Asparagaceae; genus Asparagus; species Asparagus officinalis. Next base: position 1,068,354 of record NC_033795.1, on the reverse strand, counting down.
AATGCTCCCATCATTACTTATAGATTTTTGTAGTTTTTCTGTTTGATTGGTTTGCATTTTTTTTTTATGTATCATCTCCATGAAGGTAAGAAGTCAAATTGCTTCAAAACTTGCCCTCATACTTATGTCAATTCTATCCATGCTTGTCATTTCATAATTATACAGAAGTAGTGATCTCTGGATCTTGGTTCTGGATGGTTAATGGTTGATCATAGGGTTTTAAAGTCCAATACTAATTAAGCATTGTATTATATTGCAATTTCTCCTTTTTCTAATTATGAGTGCAATTGTGAAATTGAGAATTGAAGAAAATGTTATTTATACAAGAAAACTAAGACAAGTTCGGCAATCCGGGTTGCTATATACCTATCCCTGAGGGTTGACGTGTGTTAGTTGAAAATGACTTCACTTTCATGCTTTTCACTCAACTTTCAATGTCGAACATATATGTCAAATAAACTGCAATGTCCTAAATGGAATAAAGAATAAGCTACAGAAAAAAATTGGAAAAAAAACGCAAGTTCTTAGTACTATTATGTTTGGGGTAACTATGTGGGTATTATTTACATCGGCAGTTACTTGCAAATTTAGCTGCATGCGGTGAGCTCACTTGACATCTAAATGCTAAAAGTTCTCATCTCAAGCCTAAGTCTGTTGAAACATTCAATGGGTCTTACAAATATGCAATTCTTATTGAAATTTAGGACGAAATTAGTTGAATATTCATTCATCAATGACTGCTAGCATCTTGACGTGTGTCCCTCTTGTCATTGTCTAGTTTTGACACTTTTGTTGATGTCCCTGAATCCTGATAGTGCCTTGCTCAATGAACAACAAGTTTCTGAACTTTCAACTCTAAAAGTTTTGACAATAATAGGGGACATATCGTGACACGTATTTCGCTTTTATTTGCATAGAAATAAGTCTCTTTGTTGTTACCCTTTATGGCTTTGCATTGCCAGAGGGGATGCTTCTATTAAAACATATGCTGGAGCAAAACTTTTGATTATAGCTGTGATAAGCTAATATATTGATCTTGACATCATGGGATGTATAGTATAGCCTATAGCCTGAAGAACTTTGAGATTTTTTATCTGTTCGATTTAACATTGTCGATATATGTAAGTTTTACCTTTTCTATTTGTGAATGAATGGATGTCATGAAAAGTTAGGATTTTGTTGGTATTTGTCACACGCTTCTTGAACCTGGGATTCTTGAGGAATCCTTTCTGTTCTCCAGTTGTGCGTGAAAAGAAAGAAGTAAAATGACTATGTTTTTGAGTTACTTCTTTTTATTAGTTTGTGAATGAATGAACGTTGTAAAAAAAAAATCTTTTACAATATTGCTATAGAAGCAAAGATGATCTTGTTTATGTTCTCTCGACGCTTTTCTGTGATTTTTGCCCCCCTTGTAGAGGCTTTTCTTTATCTCGATTAGATTGAAAATGAAATGACTTTGGAAGTGACGATGCAAGCAGCCTACCTCTATCATTGAAGCCGTTTATATCTTGTTGCCTAATTTGAATTCACTTTTAACGCTATTTTATAATTTGCATGTATAAAAAGATCACATCAAGTACTGTTAACCTGAACAATTAAATAGTCTCATGTAAATATCATCCATCTATGCCATGGCTTTTATCTTCCATTATGCTCTCTGGTTTTCAATCGTCATTTTCATTTTTACACTTTCTTAGTCTTAGAGATTTTTACAGGTTTTTCCTTGGTCTCACATGCTTAAACTGCATAATTTTCTCATTCAGGTCTTGCTGTTGGGAGGTTAATAATTGTCACTGAGGTTTCCAATCAAATGAATATGTAGTTTCTATGACTTCTATGCTGTATTCTTTGGATTGTATGCTCACAATTTAGGCCTACATCTCATTCTCAATTCTGCTAGATTTATTTGATAGAGGTTGCTATCAGAGATGAGCTGGCCAGAATATATTAAGCTTTGAGAATCATATTAGGACAGATTTCTATTGACAAAGACAAGTCTCCTGCTGAGTTAAATGAAATGTGTGTTTCTTCATTTTTTTTGGGGGATACAAATTAAGAAATAGACCTTTCTCTAAACACTTGTTTGATGTTTTGTGGTTGAGGGCAAGTAGATGATCAATAGTCTTTTTGTTTCTTATGGTAAAGCTGATATTTTGACTATCTTGATTGGAAACCATTAGAGCACTAAATGAAAGACAGCCAGGCCACGTTGGTTGTAGAGAGATTATTTTAGCATACCTGTCTTATTTTGAACTCCTTGTATGTCATTTCTCGGATTGCCTTCACACCTTTATGTGTTTGTTCCTTGTAATATTCTTTCAATGAATTTCTAAATGAAATGTACATAACTGAGGAAATGTTTAATATTTTAGGCCTTTATAAACACTCACACTCTTGCTTCTCTCTATCTCATACACACACGTGCACACTCTCTCATACGCTCATGTTCTGTCAAGCTTTCTATCTACGTTTGTTATGTTTTCTTATCTTTCATGCGACACTTCTTATGTCTGTACCTTATGGCTCTGTCGGTGCATTGAGGATTGATAGAAAGGTAAATTTTAATCTAAAGCTCACAGACCGCATAGAGAATTCTTACTATTTGATATTAATATGGTTACTGAAGCAACTTTTTCTATATATCTATTAGGTCCATATAGTGTACATGGGAGATCTGACAGTTAACCATCGCATACATCACAGAGTCTTGCTTGATCAAGAACTTGGCAGGTTTCTCTTTCTAACATTTTGCATAAATGTTACCTACAACTCATCTGATACTATTGATAAATGATATACAGCGGTGCATCAGAGCTCTTGGTTAGAAGTTACACAAAGAGCTTCAATGGCTTTGCCGCAAATCTTTCTGATGAAGAAGCTAAGAAGATTGCCAGTAAGTTAGCTTGTTTGAATTCTGAAATGAAACAAAAAGAGGTCTTCTTGATGAATAATGTTAATCTCAGACAGGGATGAGGTTGTATCAGTGTTCCCCAGCAAGCAGAGAGAGCTCCACACTACAAGATCATGGAGCTTCATAGGCTTCCCTATAAATGCATCCAAGCTAGCATTTGAGAGCCATGTCATCATAGGCATGCTCGACACAGGGATCTGGCCTGAATCCGATAGTTTCAGCGATGAAGGCTTTGATCCACCTCCTAGCAAATGGAAGGGAACCTGTCATTCCTCAAATTTCACCTGCAACAGAAAAATCATCGGAGCAAAATACTATTTATCCGAAAGAAATGTAAGCAAAGGAGAAATAGCATCACCTCGAGATTCTAATGGCCATGGATCACACACTTCATCAATTGCTGCGGGACGACAAGTTAGAGGAGCAAGCTTGTATGGTCTTGCTAAAGGAATCGCTCGAGGAGGAGTTCCTTCAGCAAGAATAGCTGTTTACAAGATTTGCTGGTCAGATGGATGCTCTGATGCAGATATCCTAGCTGCATTTGATGACGCAATCCATGATGGTGTGGATATAATCTCTATCTCTGCCGGGGGACCTTTTAGATCTGACTACTTTGATGACTCTATCGCTATTGGTTCTTTCCATGCTATGAAGAATGGAATTCTGACTTCGAATTCTGGTGGAAATACGGGACCAAGTTCATCGACTGTTCAGAATTATTCGCCATGGTCGCTTACAGTGGCTGCTAGCACCATTGACAGGCAATTTGTTGCAGAAGTGAAGCTCAGGAATGGAAATTCTTACAATGTAAGTTCTCATCATGTTGTTGAATAAGTAGAAATTGCGGCTATTTCTGTTTAATTTTACTTTGCAGGGGACAACAGTAAACACTTTTGACTTGAAGGATACAATGCATCCTCTAGTCTATGCAGGAGATGCACCGAATACTTCTGCAGGATATGATGGATCCTCCTCCAGGTGAAATTCATGCATCTTCTCCCCCTTCCTCTTCTTTTACATTTTGTTTCTATTTTCTCTTGTTAATAAATTCCCATCAGGACCCCTTACTAAAAAGGGTTAATTGATACTAGTAATTTTTGTTGTCATATTTCAGACATTGTTACTATGGATCCTTGGATGAGAAAATCGTGAAGGGGAAGATTGTGCTTTGCGATTCAAGGACTGAAGGCGGGGGTCTGATTCTTGCCGGTGCTATTGGTGCAGTCATGCAAGCAGATTCATATACAGATTATGCTCTCTCATACCCGTTGCCTGCCACAGTAATAGGACCTCTTGATCGTGGAAACATCTTGCAATACATTAACATGACAAGGTATTGAAAATTTGCCTCTTCGTGTTCATATTGATTTAGGTACAACTTATGGCCTAAATAAGTTTCATTTGTTTATTCATAGCGTTCCAGGAGCTAATATTTTGAAAAGCCAAGGACTCGATGATACAAGAGCTCCGTTCATCGTCTCATTCTCTTCTCGAGGGCCTAATCCTATTACAGCTGACATTCTCAAAGTAATAGTAACATGTGTTTTCTCAATTGATATATACAATTGATGTGTGTGCGCATGCGCATGTGTGTATGTGTTTCAAGAATTTAACTACACGGTTCAACGTATTGCGTGTGTACAGCCTGATTTGTGTGCACCCGGGGTTGACATTCTGGCTGCATGGTCGCCAATAGGATCGATGTCGGTGTATCCTGATGACAAGCGATCTGTATCCTACAACTTGCTTTCAGGTACTTCCATGGCTTGCCCTCATGCAACAGGCGCGGCTGCCTACGTCAAATCATTCCATCCAACATGGTCTCCTGCAGCCATCAAGTCCGCTCTCATGACAAGTGGTAAGTCTGACATGTATCGCTACTGGAAACATGACATTTGCAGACTGCAAAATTCCGTCTGTGATGGCCAGATATACATTGGCATTGCAATTTGCAGACAATTTTTCGAAACCCCTCTACAATGCCTTTTGAGTTGGGATGTCTTGAATTCTATGCCATCTATTATTTTATTTCCAACCTGTTTTCAATTTCTGACTAGTAAGTCTACAAAATTTTCGATCTGACCTATATAAAAACTTTGGTTAGGGGGTACCTTGGGAATTCTGTTTTGGGGAAATAATCTTACCATCATTGCAATTTCTATGCATTCCGTATGCAACGAGGGTAAGGAGATTAGTATTACAGAGAATTCTCCTGTTGGTGACCATTTCTTATCTTTTCTAATAAGAAAAATTATTTGCTCCAGGACTTTTCCGAATCTCATTAATTATGTGTGTTTGAGATTGTCTTATTCTGTGGTCTTGTGCTGTGTTTTTCTACAACAATTTGCAATGGTTCGACCTTGAACACATTATTGCAGGCAGATTTTATGTCAGTGAAGAACTTTTCTCTGCATTGCTGCGTTGACGGCTTAATATATGCGCTGCTGAAATCATTGATGGTCCATTTTTTTTAAACTAGAAATACAATCTTAGATCTTCACAATGTTCTTACTGACGTATAGCGCATGCATATATTTTTTGGTTCCATTGCAGCTTATCCGATGGAAGCAACCAAAAACCCTGAAGCACAACTCGCATATGGTGCTGGCCAAGTAAACCCGATAGCAGCCATAAACCCTGGATTGGTTTATGACACAAGCGAAGCGGATTATGTTAGATTTTTATGTGGGCAAGGATACAGCTCGAAGGATCTTCGGCTTGTCACTGGAGACAACGGCACCTGTTCTGTCACTAATAACGGGACCGTCTGGGATCTGAACTATCCCTCTTTCGCTCTCTCCGTCAAGAGTGGGAAAGCTTTCTCTGCTATCTTCAAGAGAACTGTCACTAATGTTGGACACAAATCTTCTACATATACCGCTGTGGTGAGTACTCAGTCGGGTATAAAGATAACTGTTGAGCCCAGTATACTTCATTTTAAGTTCTCGACGGAGAAAAAATCTTTTGAGGTGAGAATCCAAGGAGCGATTGCAAAGTTTCTGAGCTCAGGTTCAATAGCGTGGTCTGATGGTGAAAATTATGTTCGCAGTCCAGTTGTTGTGTATACTTCCTCCTGATGATGAATCTATATTTGTGTGTCAGTGATTTAATGAAGAATTAATTTGCGAGTTTTTTTTCTTCTTCTTCATGAGGTTTAGAATTTTTTGTATACTGTGTTTTGCAAACACATGGATCAAAAGGAAACATTCGAGACGGGTGTTTTGAGGAATCTTCTGGTTGTAATAATATACTGCCTTTCAAAGTATTGTACCATAGCATCTCAAACTCATAAGAAAGTCACAGAATAATTACAGGACTAATCATTCATCTGGATCTTTGAATTGGTACATCTATATAAAGAGAAACTTAAGGAAAAATCACAAAATTTTCCAGGGTCTACAATCAAGATTTCTGCACTTGGATTCCCATGAGCTCCTGCATTCTCCTCCGTTTTCTCGGTCGTCGCAGCAGCGGCAGTTCATACCAAGAGATTGCAACACCATCACGTACCCTGAAACAACCACCAATTCATTCATAATCATAAACTAATTAAACTCAAAACACCAAAAAAAAAAAAGAAGAAGAACGATTAACAGAGCTCTTTATTACTTACTTTCTTCATTAATAATAGGAAATGGCCTTGCTTCTGAGCTTGGAAAAATATGAGCGTGGAAGGAAACCAAGAGCAAAAGAACCAAGGAAGCTCCCTTAGAATCCATGGCTCTCTCTATGGGCTCTCTCTGAGGAATTATTTCTTGAAGAATTATGTTATAGTCATTGTGCTCATGATTTGTTTAATGATGGGTCATTTTGTCGCGTTGCTTTGAATTATTAGTGGTATTACCATCAACATTGTCATTAATTTATTACTTTTCCCTCAGTTTCTAGAAAGATTTTTATTAGGAAACGTGTTGAGATTTCTCTTCGTCCTTAAGTTAATGCATGGGCCTATATTTTTTTATTATTATGGAGGATTGAAGAGAAGTTTCCTCTATTTTGTCCAAGCTATTCAAAGACTCTTTTTCTCCCTTTCTTCTTATTTTGTCTTTTTCAGTGAGAACACAAATACAAGTTGCATACTTTGGTGATTGCATAGTAGGTGCATTGAATCTCACATTCCCAAGTGTTTTTTGACCTACTACGTCATCGTTATCTATTTGTTTAGGGGTTCAGTGAGAAAAGTTAAGGGTGAGTAAATAATATTTTGAAAGTTGAGGGGGGTTATCTACAATAACTCCATAATTGAGATGGGTTCTAGAGTTAAAAAATAGTTGGGGAGGGGGTCTAAGATACATTCCATTTTTTTTGGGTGTGGTGTGGGGGTGTAGGGGTTAAATTAACGAGAAATGATAGAGGCACACCCTCGGGCACACCGCCGGCATACCCCCATCCCCCTATCTACAGTACCAGGGGCCCCACTTGAGATTTCCCCCTCTATCTACAGTGCAGGGGGCCCCACTTGAGATTTTTTTAAAAATCTCAAGTGCCCCCCTCTCCGGCACTATAGCTAGGGGGTGTGGTCGGAGGTGTGCCTGTAACGCCTCGATCCCTAAATTAACCTTAAAACATTCACGTATGCTATTATGATTGTGGTTTATTTTAAGGGTGTTTTGCTTATAAACCTAAAGTCTTACTCCCACTTACTATAAAACCTATACCTAGTTCTATATGTTCCAACAAACCCAACTTAATAGAATTTAAAGTTTATAGCTGACTCCAACGGGATACATAGCTATATACTATAGTGTATATAGCTAAATACTACTGCTACAAGGTGTATTATTACATTCTACAAGGTATTTTTGTATACCCATTGTTTGCTGTTATACACCATCTATTCTCTTTGGGTTTCAAGGTAAATAAATTTTGTATATTGGATTAATTGGAACATATATATGACTTGGTGAACTTTTTACCGGATGAGAGTAAAAACTTTATTTTTATGAGCAAAAAACCCCTTATTTTAAATATAAGGATTACTATATTTTATGATAACTTTATTTATTTATTTTTCTTAAAATGAATCATAGTCGTATATAGCTATAGTAAATATGGGTTATTTTTTTAACAAATCATAGTAATATATAACTATGATAACACAGATTGATGTATCTATTTATATTCTTGACCAATGTTGTTTTAGTATAACTAGTAAAATGCATGTGTGTTGCACGTGGGCATTCTTGTTTAATGTTGAAAATTTTAAACATGGACCATAAAATGATGAAGTGAATCGATGGAGACTCTCAATTCATGTGCTTAAGTTGGTTTAAATTTGATCAATATTTATAGAACCTAAATAAAGGATGTAATTAGAGATTTGTACGCTATGTCTCTTAAGTAATTAGATTGGCCAACAAGCTAGAAGGACCTGAATGTGTAAGGTAATGGTACAAAGAAAGGAGCCAATTCATATCATGTTCTAATTTTAATTACCTCATCAAAATCTATGTTAATCATTAGCATTTGAAGTTAAAACAAACCATACAGATATAGAGGGCCGAATTTGCTAAATAGTTTATATCCAACGTGGATTAATAACGTAAAAAAAATTATAATCCTATGCGTGAACAAACTTCTTCTGTAAACACAATATCAACATTAAAAGATGCTTTAATATTAGAGATAGGAGATACATCTTTGCTCAATTTACACAAAGGTTCAAGCTATTTAAAGAAATTAAATGCTAATTTATAGAGCTTTCCCAAATAAATTTCTTAAACTTGAAGCTGAAATTGACATGATTGGATGATGGAGGTATATCTTGAAAGTAGAGATTTGTCACTTATTGAAGTTCCGTGACAATCACAAGAGAGACTGATTATGTTATTCATATGCCTTTCATCAATCTCTAATTCACAGCTTGGCACTAAATTGATAGCATTTCTATGAAAATCTATACGATCTTTAACATCATCCTAAGAACTTCATTTCTCAAAAATAGAAGTTGGATGGTTGGAAGGAGAGAAAGAGAGAGAAATAAATGAAAAATAGATATCACATATAAAAATGAGTTATTACTTAGAAGGTAAAAGTCAAATCTTAAGAAGATATCACTTTAGCAATCAAGGTTTATTATAATAAAATGTTATATTTATTTTGGATGTATGTAAATATGATGCTTGTTGTAGTATTTATTTAACTTTATTTGTCTGAAATCATGGTAAGTAAGTTTATTTTGTATTTCTAAGAGTAATATCAAAAGGGTAAAGTTTATTTTGTATTTCTAAGAGTAATATCAAAAGGGTAATACAATTAGCATGATGCATTCCTAATCATGTCCATACTTCATGATATTAGCATCATAAATATCTTTAGTATAATGTATTTTCAAATTACGCCGTGAAATGTGTTTAGGGGGTGAATTTTAAAAGTATTTAATCTAATGAGATTTTAAGATACATTTGTTTGTTTTAGTCTTTTTATAATAGATTTTTATATTCGCCTGATACCAATGTCTCTAAAAAGAAAACTATTCATCAAATTGACTGTAGCAATTTAAATCATACGAAATTGACTCATTTCTATAACAAGCAAGTTTCGAAACACACTTTCAAAATTCTAATTGAATTATAGAGGAAAATATCAAGCTAACACGTGTTTGAGCAAATTTGATCCTCGAAAGAAGTCGGCATCTTGTGCTCTGCTAAAATTTTCATTCTAATCTAAGTGGAGTTTTGGTTGAGCTTTTCTTTTGTAATTGTATGAATTTGGGTTAATAGATGTTATAGTGAGTGGAAGACAATGTATGAGCCAATTTATACTCAAGAGATGAGGTAGAAGTTATATAAAGGGAAATGAAAAAGGTTATTTGTTAGTTAATTGGGTTTATAGTTTATCCATTGATTCAAATTGAATTTTAAAAGTCTTTAACTCTACATTTATATTCTTGAGCTGAAATTTTAGACTCATTAGCAGCTTGTGCTCAAAAGGCCCAAACCGATAAAGAATGAGGTGTCATTCTCTAATTTTACCTTAGGTGGTTCCTACAAAACTCTAGTTCTCCCCTGGCTTAAACTTTAATGTCTCTTCAATGTAGTTGTTTCAACTTTTTAGAGAGGAGCAAGTCGTAAAGCCTCCCGACACGCAATTAAGGTAGCCCAAAATTAAACATTGACACTCTAAAATTCTAAATGTAAATATAAGCATTTGTATGAAGTATTAGATCATAAACTATTGATAGTAATTATATTCTTGACCAAATATTTTGGGGATATTAGAAGGTGCATTGATAAAGAGTTGTTGATATCAGTTATCAAACAATGAGTTATTTGAGAGTTTGTGGAGTGGTTAGGGTCCTCTAACTCCTTTTGATGAGTGGTTTTGGGGCTCCCTGTTCTTTCCTACACATGAAGGAACTCATAAGAGGGTGGAGTTGAGTTCTCCAGTTGTTCCTCCGACGATCAAGTCAGTAGGTGATCTTGAGTGGGAAAATATGAGTGGGAAAGTATGAGTGGGAAAGTATGGAGTTAGTTCTTAGTTTTGTCAAAAAGGCTAGAGACCGTTACCCCATGAAGTGTTGCTCCTTTTATAGTGGGTTTGAGCGCCAAGAAGGTAACTTGGGCCGAGTCCAGCTAGGCAGCTGAGTCGGCAGACGTGTGCTAGGTGTCAATTGTTGAAGGAGGTGAGACACCTGGTCATTTATTGTGGGAATGACAATAGACGCTTAGTGCTGACTGGGTCTGCTGAGTCATAAAGACTATATGGGCTAGAGTAATGATAATGTTGTCAGGTCAGTTAATGCGATAGTAGTCAGGTGGCAAAGGGTTTGAGATAACCGGCCTTCGACTCGTCAGGTCCAGGGCTGAGAAGTACCGCCTTTTGACTCGGTTACGTGAGATGTTAGCTGAACAGTGGGCTGAATCGGATCGCTTGTGGAGTCAATTGAGGGGTTGACCGAGTAGTACCACCTTTTGACTCAGTATACTAGTTGTCAGCCAATCAAGTCAAGCGTGTTGAGGAGGGGTTATCTTGGTCTTGAATCAGTTTGGTTAGGTACAGTGTAAGACACATCTTGACTTCTCTATGTGGATTAATATTTAGTAATTTAGACGTTATAACAAGAGTTATGGATAATAATTTAAGAATTACTTATTAAAAAATGGTATAATTGTGAATTATAAATTTTAAAAGGGTAAAATAAGAAATTAAAAAGTGTTGATATGAATATTCTCTTTAATAAATAGTATAGATACATATATATAGATATAGATAAATAGTCTTAATTTGTTGGTTCAAACAAGTTCTTAACATTATTTATTGAATTGATTCTTGTTACTCATAGGCGCATCCCACGCACGCACCACTAGCTAGCATACACCTAAGTGATTTGACTTTTAACATGTTCAAAATGGCAATGCTTAAATATTATTTTCTTTTATTTTTAGGAATGCAATGCTTACAACCTAAACCAAGGTTTAATCTCTCTCTCTCTCTCTCTCTCTCTCTCTCTCTCTCCCATCTCTCTCCTCGGTTTTTGTTATTAGCTTGAGACAGCTCGCGGTACTCTCTCTCTCTCTCTCTCTCTCTCTCTCTCTCTCTCTCTCTCTCTCTCTCTCTCTCTCTCTCTGATTTCCTTTAACTATGATCTCATTCCATATGCCGACAACTAGTTTTTGTTCTCAGAGTCAAGAGACTGACCCCTAAATCAGACTTCCAATAGCATCTCGTTCCTTTTGATGCTTGTGGGATGCCAATGGATCAGACCACCAGCTAAATTTGGCCCTACAATTGGGTCAAACATACTAGCTAGTTAGTTTTTGCATGTTGATCGAGCTTGACCCACGTGGCCTATCCGCATCACATTATGGTTCATGTTGATCTCAATGAGAGCTAGACACATCGCATGGTCACCACAAGGGTCACATGAATCCAACACTAGTACTGGATATCATGATCTCAATTTATCTATTGAACAACTGGTGGTTTAGCATATATTTTATAAAACTATAACATTCTAAATCCACATAACTCTAGAGTTTTGTCATAATGGAAAGCATTTTAATATATATGGTTTTGAAAAAGTATATCCGGTGTGTAAAGCTGTTTAGATTTCAACCTATTGAAAACATCTTAAAAGCTGCATATATATGCATGTTAGATTATAACATTATAATCCTTAATCCTCACCATATAGATAGCTCAAGAGATTTGATGAGGTGAAGTAGAAATATTCAACAAGTGTGGAGTGCATATTTTCCCCTTTCATGATGGAGAATTGATTGACTTGTCATTATTATATGAGATTTAAGCCAGCGGCAAAGCTAAGCTAAACTTGAATCTATATATATATGATATTATAGTAAAAATCAAATCTTTGGTCATGATTAACCCTGCCCATATCTTTTGTTCTATGATTGTTAATTAAGAATCATGTGATTCTAAGAAGATGATAATGAACAAGGGCAACTAAGAAAGTTGCATGAAGATTAGATAAGAGAGCCTTATCCATAACATGATACGTATTAAAGTATCACGATATATCATGTGAGAATTTTTTTTTTTAGTGTCTAGTTGCCATTTAATTTCTTTGAGATTATATATAGTTGGTGTATGGCTTAATTTGATGCGGCAAGAATACTTGAAGACTTTACAATCTTGGGATCAGATGCGATACTTCCATGCTTAGAGGCTTGTATCGCTTAAACTCCAAACAATTTGGTGAGAGTGGGGTATCTTGCGACACGTAGTGTAAAAATTGACTTGAAGAAATATTCACAAAATGCCAATCTTGTGTTCTTCGATTTATTACAAGTATCATCATTTCAATGGTTGAATTCTTCCTTGTTTAGTAAGTGGGCTAAGCATTGAGCACGTCTCCTCCGATCCTTAATTATTAGGATAATTTACATTTTTTGTAGTTTTCTTCACGTGACGACATAGATAAAGTCCATGGTACCTCGTCACCACAAGGTAATTTCATGTTGTCCTTAATTGAACACGATATTAGCACTTCCAACTTGTATGCATCAAAAGTAGAAGGAAGGCCCAAAATTCTTAAGAGCAATCAATAACTTCCAAGAAGAAAATTGCAAAATATTGCATTTTATCTTATCCAAATTAAACTTCACAAGATTGTTATATATATGCGGGGACTTAATTAATTAGGTGTCACATGCATCAACATCCACCTATTCTAAGACGACGAATGATCATTTGGCTGGTTCTGAAGAAATTAATTAATTAAGATCTTCAAATTATCTAATATACATCGCAAATAAATTCTTACCTTGATCTCTCTTCTCATATTTCAAAAACATTGAAAAGAAAAAACATAAAAATATATAGCTCCATTTTTTTCTTGATAGCATACTCCACAGTAAGTGTGATAAGATGGAACAACTGGCCGGTTCTTTTTAATTATGTGCAGGCGATGATGTTAATTAATTGTTAGTCTAATTATTAATTAATTAAGCATGTGTACGTACGTGTAATGATGATTAAATTGATAAACAGCTCCTTGAGCTAGCTAGGAATCATCTATCTACATAACAGTGGGATAAATCATTGCACATGGTTAAAGGTTCCTCTAAGAGGTTGGGTCGTCATTGGTTGACAAGAATATAATTTTCATTAGTGAGGGGTCGACATATATGAGAACAAATGCTATTCCACTATGCTTGAATTTTGTTAAAATGGGAGCTCTTGTCTCGTGGTCAAGTTGGTCCTACTGGGCATCGATCGATCTGACCATGTTAATTAAGTTACGTGCATGAGTCATCAACTCCGACCATCACGTTAATTCCCTGTAAAAACGTACTCATCGACTTTGACCGTCACTTTCCTTGTAAAACAACCACCCTGGCCTGTAGAAAATTAAAAAAACAAAACAAAACATGAAGGCTAGCTGAAGGAGCCTGACTACGTACTTCCTCCCCCTCCACACAATTAATGTGCTCCTCAGGATTTAGGATATGCCCAGGGCCAGCACTGAATCCCTCAAGACCAACCAACCAAACGTTAGTGCTTGTGCTGATGCCAAGGGCAAGTCTGTCGGCTAACCGAACAGACGAGTCATTTTTTGACCAATGGTCATCATTACCGACTCGAAGTGCGGGATCAGTCGGTCCCCGTAATTAAGATGACTTCTTGAGCAGACATCTCGATCATACACTCGACCCGAAGCTCACTCGGCTGTCGGGTCGAGAAATCATAAAGACAACTCACGAACCGACCCGCCTCTACTAAGGGGATGAGGTCCAGCTAAGCTCGCTTCAGATGTCAATCGATGCTACAACATTGATCAGTCCCATCAAGATCTCCGCTTTGACAAATCTCGTGCCTAAGCCGCTTATTCTACTCACAAGTTATTTCCCAGGGATCGCCATAATGCTCCCCTGGCCTTGAATGACTCCCCCTCCAATCACTAGCCTCCATCTGGAGGGAGAAGGACGACCAAGTAGTTGGCTTATCATTTGTCCTGCCTCATCTGTCAAATCCAGGATATTGAACAGACATTTCTCTCCTGTACTCAAATGACTTCCCTTTCAATCGTCAGCCGGCATCTGGAAGGAGAAGGACGACTCAGCAGCCTGTCTGCTCACCCCCAACCGCCGCATGTGCATAGTCAAAGCCAAAGGGTCAAACTCTCAAAGGCGACGTGCTATAAAAGGGAGGAAAGAAGGGGGGAGGTATATCTTTTCTGCTGCTACTTCACTAAAGCTCTGATTTTTACCTTTGTGAAAAAGAACTAATAACTCTCAAAAAGTATCCTCTAAGGACCTCAATGGCCCAGGGACTCTCCCTTAAACCCCACTCAAGCCCACTAGCTAACTTCACCGTCGAAGGTATCACGGGGGAAATGAGCCCCGCCCTCCCACGGGTTTCTCCTTGTTTGCGCAGAAGGATCGGGAATTCCAGTCTAAGGATCGGGTATAAAGTCGGATGAGGAGTCGGCCCCATCTCTCATCCTCTTCCTATTCGCCGCCAGCGCGAAGACCAGAACTGCAACCCCCTCGACTGTGTGATATCAGACATCAACAGTAACAAAAAAGAAAAAGAAAGAAATAAGAAGAAGACTTTTATATCATTCCCCAATTTATACGGTGTCATTGAGATGTCACCACATATCCGAACCATCTAGTATGGTCTTGATATATATTTATAATCGAATTTGTACGTAATGGCCTAGATGTGTGTATAATTAGGGGTGGGCAAAAACCCAAAAAAACGGTTCAACCGAAAAAACCGCCCGAAAAAACGGACCGGTTAACCGAACCGAATTAAATGGATGAGAAGAAGTCTCTAAACCGCCCGAACCGAATTAAACCGGTTTGGATCCGGTTTGAACCCCTGAACCGCCCAAAAAAACCGATCCGATTTCTGTTGGGCGGTTTAGAGACTAAACTTATACCTCAAAACTTTTCCTGTTATCATCCAATAGATTCAAACGGCGCAAGGAGCAGTTTCAAGCAATGAGTACAGTAATATCACAGAAAAATATCCTTGAGAACTAAGTAAAGATTCAAATCAATCCAGAAAATTTGTTATGCACATGATGCACTTACAAAAGATGCATATGCTACATTATATGAACAATATCATACAAAACATCACTCCCCTGTATAATTAAATAAACTTAAACTTTAGTTAAAAAATTTCGCAGAAAAGATCTTGAGAATTACATAAGATTCAAATCAATCACAAAATGTGTTATGTACATGATACTTACAAGAGATAAGCATGATGTATTATATGAACAACATCTTTAAAACATCAGTTCTCTGCGTAATTATATCAACTCAAAACTTTATTCTAAAGATGATAACCAATCTAATAAAGCTTTGTTGGCGAGCTCAGGAACCTCATCATGAGGACAATGCCCAGCTTGCAAATTCACAACAGAAGTATTTGGATAGAACTCTTTGCAAATTCAAAACCGAAACTGAACCGAACCGAACCGAACCGAATTTCGGTTGGGCCGAATATTCGTATGAAGGGGAAAAAATCTGTATCTGGATGAGAGTTTTGAGAATCCGAAAAATTCGGATTGGATGCGGATTGGGCATAAAACCGAACCGAACCGAATATGTCCAGCCCTATGTATAATAGATGAAAATCAATAATAAAACTATTATAGAATCAGTACAATCAAAATAAATCAGTTTATATGATCAACTTGTTAGAATTAATATAAAACTATAATCATTGATCCTCATCATAACTTTAGAGTTTTTGTGTAATGGTTAGAAGAACTAAATTTAAGATGGTATCAGAGCAACACAGGTTCAAATCTCACCGGCCACGAATTAAATGCGGATTTTCTAAAAATTGACACTGCTACGTTTGTATAGGTTTCGACCCATAAAAAAGGACGACCTGCGAGGACATGTTAGAATTAATATAAAACTATAATCATTGATCATTACTATAATTTCGGAGATGAACTAAATTTAAGACAACTTAAAAGTATTTCGCATTCTTAATTCTTTCCTTCTGTGTGATTTTCAACCGAAGGCCCCATATTTCTCCCCATGCCAGCTCAAAAAACCAATTCAATACAGCACAAGACCAGAACCCGAGCGGAGGAAGTTAAGGCCGTTTATATCCTCTAGCACACGTGTCACCGCCTCAGCATCTAGGACCCACATCAGACTGCCCCCTCCTACTGCCACGTGGCACTTGTGACTGACGAGAGCAAAATCCCCACACACACACCCCCTCCAAAAAGAAAACAAAGCATATATATATTACTAAGATTCAGTCGACATACATTAGTAAATAATAATTAGAGGATTTCTCGGGATTTAATTTCTTTTTTTGGATTTAGCATAATTATCTAGGTCGGTGAGAGAGTCTAGAGAGAGAGAGTCTAGAGAGAGAAAGTGGAGGGAGGGAGGAGTCTTTAAATGCTGGCCCCTGTTCCCTCTTCCTTCTCCATTCTCAACCTTAGCTTCTTCTTTGAGAGAATTATAACACAGAAAAATATCGTATTTTTCAGAGATGGAGGATAACAAGAAGGCAGCAAAGGCTTTTGTTGACAACTATTTCCCTGTCAAGCAACCAAAATCTAGGTTCCCTGATGTTCTCAATGATCTCTTTCCTCCAAATTCTCAGCAGGTAATCTAGATTAATTTGATCAGTTATCTTAGTTTTTGGGTTATTTGAGCAAATGGGTTCTTGTTGGTTGATTGATTTGAGAGGATATATATCTATATCTATATATATATATATATAGAGAGAGAGAGAAATTCTTATGTTAACTTAAGTGGACCATCCACCAAACTTTCTATACATTGACGATACCTAGGGATCCATGCAAGATATGAAGATTGTGTGTATATGTTTCAAAATTTAAGATTGTGGGTCCCTGTTATTTCTCCTAACCCTTTGATTTGAATTTTTCAGGAGGCTTCAAAGAGGGAGGGATATGGTGGTCAGAGTTCAAATGCAGTTGCAGGTCATTGAATATCCTCATTTTGGCTTTATCGTTAGCTTCTAACTCTATGTACAAACTAGCGTGTGTCGGTAACTGATGATTTAATTATGCGTCTTATTATTAATTACATTAATGAGAAGTATGTTGTACAACAAAAATTTTATAGTCTATAATGTTGAGCAATGTTAGCCAAATTGTTAGGTGTGTCCATGAATTTGAAATTCTACCTTCATTATCTTGTTTAGGGAATTTATCATGCACCAGTGATAATAGTATCTAATTTCTAATAGCTTCTATAAACTAAAGGAAAGAACATATGCAGATGTGAGAGGCTCTGCTCCTAATTATGTGTCAACCATCTAATGTAACACAAAATAAACTCAATTTTATCAAATGCACGTAGTGATACATAGAACTGAATCAAACCTCCTTTTGTTGCTGAGATTTAAGGGTAATTATTAAGTAACTTACTATGGTTTTGTTCAAGGCTTATTCAAGATTATCTCAAATGGAAATTGCATATATTTTCAGATGGCTATTCTCGAGGAAAAGCTAACTCAGTTGTGTATTTTGAAGTGTCAGAACCATGCTCGATGGGCTCATCTGTGGATTATGGTTGCAGAGACAACTATTATCCCAACCGTCAGCCTGGAAATTTTAATGTAAGTGACAAAGTTATGTCAAAATCATATGTTCTCTTTTTTTTAAATATATACGGGATTATGTTCTAAATTTTTTTTAACACATGTTCAGGAGAAGAAAAAGGATAAAAATGATGGCTATGAGTATTTGAACCCCGAAAATTCAAGAGGAGAATGGTGGCAAGGTAAGAATTCAATGGAGGAATTAAATCACAGTAGGGTTGGATTATCAATTATTAGGATCAAAAATTTGTTATCATAATGATATAAAGTGTGGATAACTTTTTCCCCTCTGTGTTTACAGGTTCATTGTACTATTGAAGCAACTATTCAAGACCTTGGTGTTCTATTTAGATAGGAAGAAGGTACTTCAGATCTCTAAGCCTTTAATATGTTTTATTTGTTACATTTCATTTACCTTTATGATTTATTTCTGTTTTTGGATACCACAGATTGTTTACAAATTTGAGTAGATCAAGAAGGGCTACCATAAATATGATTCCTCAACAAAGTCATGTTGATATGATTAACAAAATTTAATAAGATAGTTATGAGGATGGTACTCAAACTTTTAAAGCTATCAGATACCCTTAAAAATATCATCATAGCAATCCTTTCCACTCTGCAATTTTGTTCTGAGGAAAAAAAAAATAGTGAACAAGGCATTCAAAAACTTTTACTATTGAAGTTAATTGCTATCCAAGACATTCACCTTATGCTTAAAATCAACAGTGCATGAATTCATGCCTCATTTGTCTGAACACATTTTTTTGACTGGATGAAAAAACCTTCGTAAAATAATTGGAATATACTCTAATGTAATCTAATTTATCTTAAGGGTTGCAATAAATTTTCTTGTTTCTCAACTGATCTATGGTTTGTTTATGGCAATAGTAATAGCTACGACGGAAAATTTGCTGAAGATAGATGCAGCATCAATAGTCACTACCAAAGAATGTCCAATGGCTCCTTCAAGTTGTTCTCTTTTATCCTGATCAGCTTTTAGTGTGTATAGCAAGTGATAAATGATTAAATATTTACTATGTGTGGAAATGGAGAACTGCATGTGTCGTATCAGCTGTTTTACTGTATTCCCAATATTCACTTGTGGGGATTATGGATACTTTTGTGTGCACTTCAATGTTATAGTAAATTATATAAATAGCAATCAGATGTTTATTATTCAGGTCTCTCATTTTTGAAGGTTATTGATGTTGTTTGTATATAGTTTTGTTCAAAGGTTTGAAGCTTCCTCTGATGTATAGTTTGTGGACATCTATGTTACCTGGGTACTTCTATTCGGAAACTGTGGTCATACCAAACACATACCTGTATCCGTACCTGTACCCAATCTTCTTGGATACTTTTTGAATATATGTATACGTTTATTTAGGCTTACACTCAATTATATAATACATGTTTTAATTTAAAACTTCCGCACTTCTTGGATGTATATTCTAAACCGAGCATATTTGGTCAAAATTTTCTTGATTATCAAATATACCAAAACAAAGTTAGGATCAATTAATCCTAGCCTAGTTTTAGTGGGTTGCGAGACAAGTCCTTGAGTGTTAGGGTTTGATGGGATTTTATACTTCGACCTACTTTCTGTTATCAGTAAAAAACAGAGTATTTAACTGATGTCCACCAAAGTTTGTAGCCACATATTTATTAATATAAAACACATTTTTATATAATACAAGGATCTCTAGGCAATATGAGTGGTTAAAAACTTTGGTGGACACACTATTCTACTTTAAGTGCGCGTCCGATGGAATTTGAGCATGGACGGCTAATAGACAATCCGCCTGCTCCACCGTGTTATTATGGGAATTGTTTTGGGTATATACCCCAAATCCTCCGTGTTTATTAAAACACCTCTCCAATCTTACTGTTTGTTAAACCAGTGGAGGATATAGTAACTCATACTGTTGAAGAATTTTTTTTAAAATAAAAAAACAAGATTTATACTTCCCTCCAAATCATCATCTCATAATTAAGGTCCGAAGTTATAAAATCAGGGAGGTTTATTTCTATTACAAAATCTATCTAATGTTGCTGGATATCGTGTCCGACATGCGCTCGGTCTAATCTTCCGGCAGGAGCCATCGCGAGATTCCGCTCCGTCTGCAAGCGATGGCTTCTGCGCTCGGTCTAATCTTCCGGCAGGAGCCATCGCGAGATTCCGCTCCGTCTGCAAGCGATGGCTTCCTTAATTTATCCTGTACGATCCCGATTTCCATCAAGAAACATCAGCAGGCTCAGGCTCAGGCTCTGGCCCGATCCCTCGGCGACGAACTCTTTCTCTTCTCTTCACTCCCACAATGCAGGTATATATCCATCTCTATGGAACTTGGAAGCGACAACAAAGTCGAATCTATTTCAAATTTTGGGATATGTTCACGTATCAAGTATCCAATTCCGTTGATGATGGAGATTGCTCTGCTGCTACTGTGATGACACCGAACTATATATATAGCGATCGACCCCACCATTCGCTGAACCCATTCTGGCTAAGCTTCCGATGAGCATCGACGGTATTAAGGATGCATGCGATTGATCCACCTGACGGCAGCAATAAGCATTGAGCCGGGATCAATAGACTAAAGCAATTGATTCAAGAGATTCTTGATTTGGCTCTATAGGTGGTAGAAATTGTTAAATAGGTTAAGTGCTTTCGCCCGTGGACATAGCCTACAAGCATAACAGCATATATATATCCCTTTGTTATTTGTATTCTTGATATTTTCTGCATTTTCGTCTAATTCATATTAGTTTATCCTAGGGATTTGCCATAACAAATTGGTATCAAAGCCTCAGCTATTGATCAGATAAGAAGATGATAATAACTACCATGAAGTGGGATAATGAGAAGTTTGACGGTATTTTAGCAAGTTAGGATGATTGCTATATTTACACAAAAAAAAGGGAGTGAGATGGGATTTGTTTAGGAAGATGAAGAAATCATGTGAGAGGATGACTAAAAGAAGTTAGAAATTAATGATTCAGCTTTTCGATAGGATAAGGCTATGGGAGCTCAGGGGCTATATAGTGAATCGTTTTCTTTTTTTTCCTCCCAATTAAATATAAAGTTTTTGCAATTATATATAGTCTATACGAAGGAATTAGTAGGCTATTAAGTTCATAACAAAGCGAGTAATTAAAAGCATGTGGGGCCCACTGTTATTGGGCTGGAGAACTTTGACCATAAGTAAGGCAAACCCAGCCGTCACACGGAAATTAAAAGTAACGTGGGGCCCAACGCATGATTAGTAGGAATAGGATTTTGTTGGTTAATTACATATTGAAGACCTCAAGACCCTTCGCGCGCGAGGCCGGCAGAAATTCCAGGCCGCAGGGTTTTGCGTTTGGGTTTTAATTTTATCACGGAAAGCCTCTTGTGTCCCCGAGGAGTTTGATGGGCAGGATATCTCACTAATTAGACCGTATGCGCTTATGTTGGCCTGCCGCCGTGCATTCATACATGTCTTTGAATAGGTTTTCATTTGTTAGATTTGAATTTTAGTCAAGAGTTGTAGGATGCGGAGAAGTTGTGAACCTTGTAAATGGTCTAAAGTCAAAGTTTTACAGTTGATTATCACTTCATGGAATTTATTGACAAAGCTTGTATCGAACACGCATTATTTTTTAATTGATTAAGTTAATTTCTTATTTATGATGGTAATTATTTGTTTCGTTTGAATGATATCATGTATTGAAATAAATGATTAGAAATAGATGAATATCATTGCTACAGTTGGATGCGAGAATAAACACTAATATTTTAGTGAAAATATCTTTTTAATACCATGTAGCATTCTGTTGCGAGAATAATTTTATTTTTTTAAAAATAAATATTAAATCTTATAGTAACGGTTGTTTTTTGTTGTTAATAGACTATAGCAACGGTAAGGATTTGCTGACGTGGAATTTTTATTATTTTATAAAAATTAATCTAATAGCAACGATTGTTCTATTTGCAACGGGTTTAGAGTGTTGCAATAACGGATTATTTGTGACGGTTTTCACCGTTGTTAATGTATTAGAAACGGTCCATACCGTTACTAATAGGCCTATAAGCAACGGTTGAAACCATTGCTATAAGAGGCTTTTGTAGTAGTGGTTCTCTCTCTACTTATCAGGAGCATGAGAGGTTTGGGCACCTGTGCTTGGATATTCCGCACCCATCTAATTCGAATATACGTGTGCATTCTGTTGTGTTTGTTAGAATTGCTCACCAACTTAGATTGTTCTAGAACAACTTTCTAGAACCCCTTTCTAATAACATCTTACAAAATATCTACCAATAAGTTTCTAGAAGATACAAGTGTATGGCTAGTATTTATTCTTTTAGAAACTTCGTAGTAATGTATGGCTAGGATTAATGACTCTTCCACACGCTTCCTAGCCCTCTTAAACAACTATAAATAGGGGTCTTGAGCTCTCATTTGGACGGGCAAGCAAGAAGTGAGCTTGAATTCTCAGGCCAGGAGAGGGCTGGCATCGATCGTATCCGTGTTCAATGCTCCTATGCAATGTATGTAAAGTGCAGAAAGTGCCTGGATGCAGTTGGATTGAGATGAAGAAAAAGTTGTACGTGCTCTTCTGCGTCTGTTGATGAAACGAAGCCACAAATTGACCGGCTTTCTTGTTTAATTGTGCGTGTGATTGGTTACGGAGATGAAGGAGACGGATTACGTTCCAAGCACGAAAATTGTGCTCTGTGATCTTGATCAAGACGAGTAAGCAGCGCGCGTTTTCTTTAGTGTTAGGCACGCGTGCACCAGTTTCTTACGGTCGAGAGTTGCATAAAAGAAGTTGATCGCTGATCAGTGACAGTCACCCGTAGAGCGTAGAGAACGGGCGTATAAAAGTTGGATTTGGTTTATTTTCTCATGGGCCTACAGGCCACGAGTCTTATTTTCTCTCCTTTTTCATTTGGGCTAAGCCCGATTACAACTAGTCTTGTGCTTTTATCCTCTTTTATAAAATACCTGGAAGTACTATGGGAACTCAGACAAAAGATACAAGGTCAGCTGCATGGTAGGATGATGCGATTGTTGTGTCAAGATTAATGGTGACTTTCAGTTTAATCTTTTGATTAAGCTGGGTATTAACAGCGGATCACAATCATTAAGAGAATTGGCAGGGCCAAGTCAGCCTACTGGAGCAAAGTTTTAATACAACTGAGTTCGCTGTGATGTCAAAAGTCCCTGAGCAATTAGTACTGCGATTTTTTCATTTCTATTTGAAGTGGTCGTCCTTATTAAGTTGGTGACCAGGTATGTTGTCGATTTTCAACTAATATTTTGACCTTAGGGAACAATTATGAACTTACTTTAGTCTCGTTAATTGAGCTCAGATTAAGACTTGTGAAGCGATGCCAACTAATGAGGTCTTAAAACAACAACAAAAGATCTACAGAATCTGCCCAAATCAGCATTTTGTTAGGTTAATTTGTACTTCAAGAATTCCGACCAAATCCGCATTAGAAGTAAGAAGTAGGTTATAGAATTAACTTTCAAAGCTATGGAGTAGGAAGTAGTGGAAATAGCATTTTTTTTGTTTGTTTCATATATTTTTAGAAGTAATGGAAGTAGAACGGAAATAGCATTTTTTTTGTTTGTTTCATATATTTTTAGAAGTAATGGAAGTAGAACTTCTTCCTCTTCATTTACTTTTTTTGTTTGGATAACATTTGGAAATATTATTAGGAAGTAATTTTATCAATGAAAAATTGTTAGAAGTAACTACTAAAGGAAATATTAATAAAAAAAATTATTTATGTCATAATTAATATGCATTTCAACTACTTCCGAGCTACTTCTGAGTATTGAGGATTGGAAAAATATTTTGGAAGTAAGGATGACACGTAGGCGCCACATAAGCATTTAAGGAAGTATTGGAAGTAGGTTTTTTAGAGAACCAAACACATTTTTTTGCTTGGAAGTAGCAGAAGTAGCCTCTACTTCTTTTACTTCAGCTACTTCACAATTATTTCCGTGCAAACAAACATGCCCTTATCTGCAAACCAAACCGAGAACATAATTAGCCCAAATCAGCATTTGGTCTGTACAAAGTAGAAAGCTTCAAGCCATGAATTAAAGTTAATGCCCTTTTTTGGGGGAGGGGGGAGGCACGTGATCGAAGTTCTAATAGATTCCAACACAGCAATTATCCATCAATAAACAAGAGGATAAGGACAAAAACACGGGCGCCTCAATCAATCCATATATAAAAGATTTAGCTTAATCTTGGCCGTGATTCAATGAGGCGTGTTCTCCACCCAATCAAAAGGGAACATATACTTCACATCCTCGTATAGCCTTTTTTTTTGTGATGACAAATCTTGTCCCTCGTTATTACAATAATCACCATAATTAGTAGGTAATTAGTACATACTTAAGGAGCAACATGCTTCTATTCCTACGTTTAGTGGTGAAAAGGAGGCGGGCGTGTCTTTTAGGCTGTAGTTTATAGATGTCACAAGTGATATGGCACAATAAAATATCTGTGTTTGGAAATTTCAAAATCTGTATATTACAAAATTAATCCCTTTTATTTTTTAAAAAAAAAAGGCCACGCGACAGTGCCTTATTTTCATTAAATTAATTGTATTAATTAATTTAAGAATCTAATTTTTTTTGCGTCAATTTCTCATTTTCTTTTAAAAAGCTGAAGATTAGGTGCCAAAGCTGGCCAGTTGGATTTGACCTGGCATGTCCGAACAAAAGCCATATGTCTGCAAGTCAAGTTCATACCACCTTCAACAACTTTATTGTCTATTCACGACGTTCAAATATTTATTCTTACATAAATAAAGCCTAGGATTTTGTCTTATGCAGAAAATTATAACAAGAGAATTCATAATATTGTTAGGAATTTTTTATCACGTCAAAAATCCTGAAAATCACTAAATGCATTAAATAGAATCATATATAAGATTTAACATGGAAACCTCTTAACAAGAGAAAATTAAGGGATTGAAAATAATTCACTCTCACTGTCAAATTATAATTTTTTACACAGACAAAAACTGTGAAACCTAGGGGCGGATTTAGCATGGGGGCAGTGGGGGCAACTGACCCCCAACAAATTTTTATTTAGTATTAGGCCCAAAAAAAATTCAAAACCACATACCCAAACCCAGTTAATGAGAGATGATGGATGGAGTTCCTTATTTGAGGAAGTTTGCTTATTTTGTGAGAATAACAATATCATTGTTGTTAGAATGGAAGAGATATTTGTTCCTCAAGGAAGGTCAAGGCTGTAGAGTTGAGCAAGTAACAAACTTGCACCATTTTCAAGTTCGGCTATTCTATCAGGTCATCGACATGCGACTCCAATAACTGAACAACCGGTTCACAGAGTCAAATACCAAATTGCTCATTTGTATAGCATGTTTGAGCGCGCAATAGGGGGCCCCAACGGTTTGGTTTTATCCGAACCGATCCGCATCCGTATCCGAACGGATGCGGATATGGTAAGTCATTTTTAAAACCGGGCAGATACGGTTTCGAATACGGATTTTTCTTTTTCGAATACGGATCAGGATACGGATATGAGTATAAGATTCGGTTGCGGATACGGATATCCGCAATTTAATAAATATAAGAATTCGGGTCCATTTAGGTATCCAAAGTTTTAAACCTTAACTGCTAACAAACCCGCCTCGTCTTCGCCTCATGTCGTCGGATCTCTCGCCTCGTCTCCCGTTGTTGTCAAATCCCGTCGTCTTCACACGCCTAGTTTTCGCCGCACGCCGTCAGATCTCACCGCCACCCACCTCATCTTGGTCCGCCTCGTCTTCGTGATAGGCTCGCCATGTTGGAATCATGACATACAACGCAGCGGAAAAAGCATATCATGACTATTAATCAAAATTAATTAAATATTAGAAAAATACCTGAAACGCTTTCCGAATTTCTACAATAATCTGTCCCGAGATCAATCCAAAATAGCTTCCTCAAGAGAAAAAGCCTCCAATTGAAATCCACCCGTCACCGTAGAGGAGCAATACTGAGAGATAGGTTCTCAAAAATCTATTTCTTCATATTATCTTCATAAGATTTTCAATCTCATCTCTTTCCTCTCATAAGGCTACATATGAACCCTATTTATAGGATTACACTAGTCTTAGAGATTTTAACTTTAAACAATTCATAATTATCTAGAACTCTATCCATAACAATTAAGGATAGAATAGATTTGTTCAAAAACTTTATCCATAACAATTAAGGATAGAAATAGATTTATTCAAAAACTTTATCCATAACAATTAAGGATAGAAATAGATTTATTCAAAAACTTTATCCATAACAATTAAGGATAGAAATAGAATTGCATTGCATGTATACCTCTTCTAATGACATTAGTGAGACCAATTGGGTCCCATATCGAGAACCAATTATTAATCAAATTAATAATTTTAATTTAACAATCAAATCCCTATCCGACCAATTGTTCATAAAAGCTCTTCCATAATATGGGATTAATTATTAATAAATAATATCTTACATTCAATCCCTTCCAGTATCATTTATTCTAGGCAACTCTTTTAAGTAGGACAACTCACCTATTTGCTCATGTCTAAATTTGCAATTCCCATGAACATAAATAAAAATTATTTTGAAACATCAAAATATTTTATTTTTTATAAGAAAATAAATTTTGTAAAAATATTTTCAAAGCTACCTGCCGGCAGGAATTTAATAGCTTCATGGGAATGCATAATAAATTAACTCATCATAATGAGCATACTGGATCCTATCTAGACATCCATCATTTTCCTAAATGAAATTTAGCAACCCAATGTTTCAGGTTGTGTAGCGCTTGCTAAACAAGCTTAACCATCACATCAAAGCATACTAAATTATCAAATCGAAAATGATAATATCATCAAGTCAAAGGGACCATGTAACAATTTGAACTCTCTATCTCTTAGGTGACTCATCCTAGAGAATTCAAATACGGTCTAGTGCTACACACATCATAATGCGTGCTTATGACATACACCCGGAGAATCTCCATTCTCGATGGTTGAGACCCACCACCATATCTCATATATCGGTGTCATGCATAATAACCTGTTATAACAAAGTTATCCTTTACTAGTTATAGGTTAAGCACAAATTTAAGAAATTTCTAAGTTAGATCATATCTCCAAGCAAGTGACCATCACAGTGCATGATCTAACAAAATAACTTCTAAGGATATATATAACAATTATATAAATAATACCCAAATTATGTGCAACAATTAGATTTATTAACATTACAATATTATTACATAATTTATATTGGATGTTCAAGGGCAAATTATTATTACTATTCCAGCACGCCATACGCTATTAATTCTAACAACGTGCTTTTCAGGTAGAACCAAAAAATATTTATGTTTTATCATCTGTTACTGCTGTTAATTGACAGGTATGAAAATAACAACAGTACTGAAGCCTTTGTCCCAAACTTTAGGGTTAGGTGCACCAATCATTTTCTTAAAAACATAGGGTTCCTCCATATAGACAAAATTAATTGTGTTAAAAATTTCAACCCGACCTATGAAGTTGTTGCCCAATTCATTGATCCCCAAGAACAAAATTTTAGATTCTTGTTCCCACAGTGTAATACGCCCATCTTTTCAACTAGATTTTGGCATCGTCATCTGCGTCATTCATAAGCAAAGCCTAGTATTTCGAAACTGTTCATGTTTGGTTACTGTACTTGATGGATTTTGAATGTCTAAAGTTAAAACAACTTGCTGGAAACCTCTTTATTGAAGTTTACTTGCCATATGCTTAGGATTTATACAGAAGTACATATCTTTCTCCATTGGACTGTGACCATATTATAACTTACCCCATCTTTCCAGAAATAATCTACAGCATTTGATTTTTTTGCCACCCTTGGGCCTTGGCTTTAATTATTGTCAGGTTGATAGCAAACTCTTGCTGTGCACATTTTTTATGATAATCTATTTTACTGCAGGATGTAGTACAAATTCTATTTGCTTACCCTCGTAATAACGATCTTTTTTTTGAGATATTAGTCCCCTGAAACATCAATAGATTGAAATAAGTCACCTGAATTTTCCATTCAGTTCTAATTCGGAGGTGGTTAATACCCCACCCATCTGAGTTAAATTCAGTTACTAGAGGGGGGTGAGGCAGGGGAGTAATCACATTTTCGCCCCCCACCCCATCCAAAATTAAGCCCATACCCGTGATCGTATCTGATCCGATTATCAAATATCCGAACCGTATCCGTTTCCGATGAGTGCGGATATGATTAAGATTTTTTTACCGAAGATAATCTGTATCTATATCCGTATTCGTATCCGTATCCGTTTATAGAAAGCGAACATGGATATTGAGAGGGGAAGAGAGCAATTGTTTTTAGGGACTCCAATGGAGATTGATATACTCAAATGAGAAGAACTCATCTCTATTTATGGGCTTTCCTCTCCAACTGCGTCCC
Source organism: Asparagus officinalis (assembly GCF_001876935.1). Taxonomy (NCBI): domain Eukaryota; kingdom Viridiplantae; phylum Streptophyta; class Magnoliopsida; order Asparagales; family Asparagaceae; genus Asparagus; species Asparagus officinalis. The sequence continues at coordinate 1,039,950 of NC_033795.1, read as the reverse complement.
CAAAAATCTACCCATTATCTCTCTAAAATCGACTCTCCATAAGACCCGTTCTCTCCAACGGAAGAAATCCCTGAACGTGGGATATTCCCAACAAAACGGGTTGAGTCCTTTAATGGGTCGAGTAACAATTTGGCCCATGAGGCCAAACCTACTTACAGATATGGTAAGTGTCATATTTGAATCGTATCTGCTCCGTTAACACCTAGCACGCAAGATTCATTTGTTGCTTTTTTATAAACAAAAACTTATCCAGCTCGCCACTTCTATCATTCAGAATTCTTCTCAGTTGATATTATGACACCTGATGGGCAGTTTGAGAATTACATTATAGATGTGCATTAGATGATAGATTTTTAAATCTAAAAGGAATTGGTGATCTTTCTGCAAAGTTGGTAGAGACAAAAAAGCATGTTGCACATCATTTAGTATATCTTCTTTTGAAGTTATCTTTGATATTACTAGTTGCTACTGAGATCGTGGGAAGAACATTCTCTGCAATGAATATAATGAAGAATCGAATGCGCAATCGCATGGGTGATGACTGGTTGAATGATTGTTTAGCCACCTATATCGAGAGAGAGATATTTGATAACATTGACAATGAGAAAATCATACAATATTATCAAAACATGACAAAGCGAAGGGAACAATTGTAAATTTTTTAATCAAAATACTTCTATTGACAGACTAATTTTATTGCTAATTTTATTGCTACCATTAAACATAATGGTAGAGATCTCATGGGTGATTGTGAGGTCTCCAATGCTTTTTATGATTACTATTATGGTTTATTTGGGCAGACTAATAGTAACCACCTGCATATTGACTGGTCTACTCTATACCCTCAACAAGAGTCTTTTTTGCTCTCCTTAGAAGAGCCTTTCACTGAGGCTGATATTAAAAGAACGGTGTTTAGTATGAATGCTAACAAAGCACCAGGACCAGATGGCTTCTCTATGGCTTTTTATCAAACCTTCGGTGTTTAGTATGAATGCTAACAAAGCACCAGGACCAGATGGCTTCTCTATGGCTTTTTATCAAACCTTCTGGAATCTGATTAAAGAAGACCTTTGTTCCAGGACCAGATGGCTTCTCTATGGCTTTTTATCAAACCTTCTGGAATCTGATTAAAGAAGACCTTTGTTCTTTAATGAGCTTTTTTCATGAGGATCCTTCTCTTTTGCATAGAATTAATAAAGTTTTCATTACTCTGGTGCCTAAAACTAAGGAATGTTCCACGGTGAAAGATTTCAGGCCTATTAGCCTTATTAATTGCCTCTTCAAAATCTTCTCCAAGCTCTTGGCAAATAGGCTATCCCCATTGATATCATCCTTAGTTTCACCTACCCAATCGGCTTTTCAAGCTGGAAAGTCAACTCTTGATTCCATTCTTTTAGCTAATGAAATGATACATTCTTGTTCTAAAAGGAAAAAAGAAGTTGCTATGTTCAAAATTGACTTTGCAAAGGCTTTTGATTCTATCGATTGGAATTTTATCATTAGTTTGTTGAAAGCAAGAGGCTTTGGCTCTAGGTGGTGTACATGGATCCAATATATCATCTCATCATCTTATTGTGCTGTACTTGTCAATGGTACACCTACAAAATTTTTCTCTTGTAAACGAGGGCTTAAACAAGGCGATCCATTATCTCCCTTGTTATTTAATCTTGCAGCAGATGTTCTTTATAGAATGATTATGAATAATGTTGAGGAGGGTCTTCTATCATCTCTTGGTCTTAGAGAACCTCTCAATCAATTGAGGATCTTACAGTTTGCGGATGACACACTACTATTTGTCAAAAGTGCTTCAAGGGATATTTCTACTCTCAAAACTATTCTTTACCTTTTTGAAGACATGTCTGGTCTGAGTATTAACTACTCAAAATCATCTATCATATATTTTGGTAAAATGCATCTTAAGGCTCAGACCCTAGCATCTTCTTTAGATTGCAAGGTTGATCACTTACCAATCAAGTACCTTGGCCTACCTCTTAAATATGGGAAACTATCAAAATCTGATTGGCAACCTCTTATGGATAATCTCTACAGGAAGCTGGCTACTTGGAAAACAAATTCTTTATCTTTTGGAGGGAGATTGATTCTCCTAAATTCAGTGCTCACCTCTATTCCTCTATACTATATGTCCTTTTACAAGCTACCTAAGTGGCTGATTAAGGAAATTGATAAAGTCAGAAAAAATTTCTTATGGACAGGCAAAGCAGATGTCAATTCTTTCAAATGCTTAGTGAATTGGAAAAAGGTATGTTTAAGCAAAAAAGAGGGTGGACTGGGAGTTAAAGATATATCTTTGTTTAATGTTTCTCTTCTATCAAAGTGGTTATGGAAGTGTTTACATAGACAAACAGCATCAGGGGACTTCCTACACAAGCTTTATGTCCATACAGGCACAAATCTTCAATCTCGAACTTTCAATTACTCAAACTCCTCTTTCTGGAATGCTGTTATATCTATTAAGGAGGCTTTTTTTCACAATATCTTATGGGTGCTAGGCTCAGGAGAAAACATTAGATTTTGGGAGGATAAATGGGCTTGTGCTCACAATATCTTATGGGTGCTAGGCTCAGGAGAAAACATTAGATTTTGGGAGGATAAATGGGCTTGTGCTAATAGTCTAGCAAGTATTTTTCCTGATTCATACAAGTTAGCTCTCTCCACAAATGTATCTGTCAGGAGCCAAGGCCTTTTTCATTGCAACATATGGCAATGGCAATTGTTGATGAAGAGATGTATCTCACAGGTTACTCAAATCAACAAAACCAATCTCAAGGATCTTCTCAAGAATTATCATGTTCTCAATAGTCCAGACTTTCCATCCTGGTCTCTTACCACTGATGGAGTATTCACTGTTAAATCCTTTTACAGCTTTTTAAGCTGGAGAGGAGTGATTAACCCTATATATAAAGTGATTTGGAATCCTTTGACTCCTTCTAAAGTTCGTATTTTTGTTTGGCTCCTCACTAATAACAGACTACATACTAAAGATATTCTACAATCAAAAGGGTGGAATGGGGACATTACTTGTTCCTTTTGTGGATTGGAACCTGAGACAAGGGAACATCTTTTTTTCTCATGTTTGATTACTAAGCAAATATGGCTTCATTTCATGAATTACAACTTACCTTTCATTTGGCCGAATTCTTTGGAAGAGCTTCTTATCATTTTAGAGAATCAAAAGCATCTCTATGGACTTTTGTGGCGAAATTTTTTTTCATCTGTATGTTGGAGCTTATGGACAGCAAGGAATAAGTATATCTTTGATCATACAAACTTCTCTATTAAGAATATTACAAACTCAGCTATACATTGTCTATATGAATGGATAGGCTTTGGAAGTGGATCTGCAGCTATGAAGTTATCAGCTAAGTTGGAGGGAAAACCAATTGCAAGGAAAACTTGATGTCTTGTAAGAAAAAAGGGTTGGTTTTATTTGTTTTTGTTATATAAACACAGTATGTATTATTCTTTTGTTGTATTGGGTTTTAGAAAATTTAGTTTCTCATTACAATATATATGGCTGGCTTTGGTTCTTTCTTATATCTATGTCAACGGTGAATGACGGCAATGCCCTCTCTTCACCTTCATGGATGTTTGAAAGAAGAAAGTCATATATCACTTGTTTTGAGAAACTACTTTTTCTAATTTCCAATCTTGGATACATCTAGTATCCTCTTTTATGTAATTATTTTGGCACTAATATAATGACAGGGTACATCCCTTGTTTTCTTTCAAAAAAAAAAAAAATACTTCTATTGACTATTTTTTGTGTATATATATGTTCGCTTTGATTTCGTGTTGTTAACACTTAGTTAAAGTATCATATACTTATTTGTAGCTAGTGATCTTGCCCCCCACAGACAAATTTTTCTGGATCAACCCCTGGTGAAACCCTCTCTCTTACACTACCCTCGAACCCGAATGCACTCTCTATTAAACACCGATTACAAAAATATTATATATCTCCCACCTATATAAAGACGTTCTGATTTACCCACCAAGTCAACTTAACCTCCAAGAAGACTGTCAACTTGACCTTTAAGAAAACTACTATGATTTGACTAAGCCTTTAAATCCGAATCTAGTTTGAAGTTTGAGTCGGCACCCGACAAATATGACGGTGGCTAATGTAATTCAAAACGTAACTTATCAATGATCTAATCATAACTAATTCATGCAAACATTTATTAGCTTCGTATTTGAGCTTTATTACACTGCGATTACAAAATAAATATAATATGCTATAACCGTAATTAATGTTATAAATTTAAGGAAATCAATGAGGAGAAAGTATCTGGGTCGGGTCCAGTCACCCGACGCCTATAAAACCCACCGACTTGATTATTTACCTCGAACTTGGGTCTTCAAACTTTGGGAAATTGGACCGTGATGTTTGTTAATAACTTATTATATCATTCGTCCTGCTTTTCAGGAAAAATTCGGAAAACAACCAAAAACATACGGGCAACTGTTTCGGATTTTGGATGTTTATCCGAAAGTGGGTCCGATCTCGATTCTGGATCTTGACCCATTTTCGATGTTTGAATTTTAAGTTTTTGACGCACGAATTATTCAGAGTTTGACGGGTGGGGCCCCGTGCTACTTTCGGCGGGAAACTTAAATTTCATTCAAAAGGCTGGAGACAAAAAGTGTCCATTGAGGCTACCTTTTTTTTTTCTTTTGGATTTCCCACAACTTTTTTCTTATTTATTTTTCTTGAAAATTAAGTTAGGAATGTTGAATAAAGCTTTTGATTCTTTATCCCCCCAATTTTTAGTATAATTAATTACAAATATAATTTTCTGTATATTTACTAGTGCTCATAAATTAAATTAAATTAGAACCATCCGAATATGATGGATATATAGTTGTTTACCAATCAAATGGGTAATGAAATATGCAAACTAATCACCACGCCTCTGTGGATAGCACAATCCTATACCTCTTGCATATGATATGGATAGGTGTGATGGAATCTAGCATCACGTATTATTCTTTGTGCTTTAACTACAGAAACTTATATTGATTTTGCATTATATTCTAGGCTAAATAATTGCACTTAAATGGCCTAATGTTTTCACTAACACTATACTCAAGTGACCTTTACTTTCAAACGAAGTAAAAAAAAAAAAATGCCCCAAAACATTTAAATGCAGCGTAGTCAAAAAATTACAGATTGCATTAACTTTTCTCTACGTCTCTAAGAATATCACATAATAGGGAGTACTAAACTGAAACACGTAAAATCTTTAGGATATTTAAATGAGAATATATACAAATTGAGGATTTATATGCAACATTGGGTAAAAAAGAAAGCAGCATCATATCGTGTAGCATTGGATAAATTAGAGGGCACAAATGCTTAATATTTTGAAACTTTTAGCTATTTATCTGCAATACTTAAATACTTTGGGGGTGTTTTAATGCACAGATTTAAAATAGAGGGTATTAAAGTGCAAGGTTGATGAAAGACATTTAAGTGCAATTTAGCCTTGTTTTCAATGATAGAAATAAATTTGGGGTTTTCCATGGAAAACACCTTATAAATAGTAGGGCTGAGCATGGTTCGGTCCAAACCGAAAAAACCGACCCGAACCGACCCGAAAAATTCGGTTTTATGAGTAGGGCGGTTCGGGTCGGTTTGAAAACTTTTCAACCCGAACCGACCGAATATAATGCAATACTAGCCATTCTGATCTCAAACCCTACCCGATCTGTCCCCAAAGAGTCAAAGACTCAAACTCTAAACTCATTTTCTGGATCATTATGGGTTGAAAACAGTATCATTATATCAGTGTTTAATGTTTCATAATCTCCTACTTTGTTGATATTTTTTTTTCTTTAACACAGTTTGTTGTTTGATAAGAAGTTTGATGAAGTTAGAACCGAACAAACCGAACCGAACCGTACCGAACCGACTTGGAAAAGTTAGGTTCGGTTTTGAATTATAGGCGGTTCGGTTTGGTTGTTCAAATTTTGATAAAAACCGAACCAAACCGACCGTTGCACACTCCTAATAAATAGGTTGATTATATAGAAACTACCTACAATTTCTAATTTATACCAGAATAACCTAAAAAGTATGTTTTTCCTTTCAATCAGCCACCCGTGTCAGCTTTTTTGCTGGCTTTTTGACTAAACTTTCATTAACACCTTTAATTATTGGTGGGAGAAACACACGCGGCACGTGCCCTTATTAAGGATATTACTGGAAAATTGGTCTTAAAGTAGACAAAACTTGGGTTGTTTTTATATAAATTTAAAATTATAGGCAGTTCTTATATAATCACTCTATTTATTAGGTGGTTTCTATGAAAAAACCTAACAAATTAATTTGAAAATTAAATAATAACATATAACAATTGAGAAGAAAAATACTAAGGGTCCGTTTGGTTGTATTTTTTCCCCCATTGAAAGCTGGCACATTTCTGAAAAATGTCAGAAATGTAGCAGACTTTTCAAGGCAAAAAAATACAAACAAACGGGACCTAAGTGTAATATATTTTTTTGTACTACTTTTCACTATCACCCACAAAAGATTGAGGGTCTCACTAGAAAATTATAGCGATGACTTACCATAACCCTACTATTTTGTGAGTGATAATGACAAAGTAGCACGAAAATTGTAATGCACTTATCACTACTCAAGTTAAGAATTACCACCGTTGAGGATATGTCAGATAGATTGATTGAATAAGAAGTAAAGAATATTTTAAAAGTGGTCTTCAAGATTTAATTAGTTATGTTAATTAAAAAAGATTTTACTTATTTACGTAAAAAAATTACTTAATATAATATTATAAATATTAGTTTATTGAAACAACTGAAGTCCGGAAAAGCAAAAAAAAGAAAAAACTGTCGTACTTTCCATCGTGGTGTCCTTTTCAGCAGGTAGAGCTTCCCATAACTTTTATCATCAGTGTACCATAACAATATATTCCACAATTTCCCAGTATTTTGGCGGGAAACTAGGAGGAAAAAAAAAACATTAAACCCAATTAAAACCTGATTCTTGCGTCCGCAAACGGCACGGCGCAGCCTCGAAACTCGAAAGTGATAGCTGAGGCTTTCTTCACCCTGACGCCGTTAAAAAAGACGGCGGCAGATCTTTCGTTTTTACCGCCTTTGTAAATGCCACGTCGTCCGGTTAGAGCGGTGCACCTCCACCGACGCTTCTCGCGCAGGTTTAAGCGTCACCGCGAGGGAGCGGATCCGGAGAATGCTGGACTGTGGAGGGGTGCTTTCGTCATTTTCATGCTTGGTGTGGTTAAGTTAAGGTCGGGTACGGTTAAAAATGTGGGTGAGATTAAAAGCGGAGACATTCTTCGCCTCTGACGTGCGGCATGTAACTTATTCATTTATTTTCAAAAATAGTCAAAACACTACTGTTTTTAATAACAATGGTTGACTATCTAACTGGTGGTTGAGGATTTTTTTTTTTTAAATCTAGCACCCATGATATCATCATAAATTATGCTTATTCTTAATTTGTATTCAGGTTTAATTAAATAGAATTTAAAACTAGAATTAGGATAATTTGTGAGATAAAATTTTACGTTGTTAGTTAACTAAAATAAAGTGTTATTTGACTAGAATTATTATAAAACTAGAACTAGGAGAATTTTACAAAGTTATCCCATATTTTTATTATTTTATATAAAAATAGGAGTGCTAGTCTCTCAAATTATCCCATATTTTTTGCTTTGAACTAACTAGTGTGCACGCCTTGCAAAGCGCAACTTTTATTTTTTTTATTTCTGCTACAGTTATTATGTATTTTAAATACTACTTTTTATGTGCTACAGTAACATTTTTAAAATTTTATGGCCTCCCGCTTATGCTACAGTTATAATATTATAGTAATGTTTTTAAACGGTCCAGTTCCCGCCTCTGCTATAGTAATAATGCTACAACAATTTATTGTAGCATGAAAATTCTCCCGTATGTGGTACAATAACAATGCTACAGTAATTCACTGTGGCATGAATAGTGGATCTTGGATCCTCTCATTATTATAGATGAATAGATAAATGGTAAAAAAAACTATTTATTTAATTTTTTCCCCTTACTTTTTTCCTACTATGGTCGTCATCATCATTAGGCAATGTCGTCAGATCAAATCTCGTCTCCTCTTAGTCATCTCTGATATTATTCTTTTTTATCGAATGTAATAATTATATAATTAATTTAAAAGTAAATATTGTATCAATCCATAAGTTATTAAATAAAAAATTGAGAGATGAGGGAAAGAAAAAGGAAGGAAAATATAATTTTTTTTAAGACTCATACTACAATAATAATTAAAAAATAAAAATGCCACAATATATATTATAATAATAATTACCAATAACCTATAGTCCAGCCAAAAGTTATTTAATGGTAAATAACATTCTCGAAAAATAATTATTAATCAATAATAGTAAGTTTAAAATACATAAATAGTAGTTATACCCTAAAAATGCATAAATATATACTTGATGATTATAAAAATTTATCCCATGTTACTTTATCAAAATATCCCGTTTTTTAAAACTGTTATCGTTTATCGCAATCAAAATATCCTATTAGCAAAAAATTATTCCACTTTTAATAATTATCCTACTCGGCGTGAAATGCCTCATTTGACTAACGTGTCCTTAAAAAAAGTCTTAAACTTCAAATAGATAATCAATAATTGTTATAATAACCTCAGTGCTTCATTAGTTACTGTTTAATAAAGAACAAAAACAACAACAATGATGAAATATCTCCAAGAGTTGCATAAAAATAAACAATTGTCCTCTTAGGAGAGTAGGGGAAAATCCCATACCAAAAATTAAATATATCATCTGCTTGAAAAACAAAACAAAAGTTCAAATTAACCATAGAACGAAAAACCAACCGAAAATCCCTCAACATTTTGTTTACTTTGCATTAAAATGCTCTCAGCTGTCTTCGGTATCATTTATAAACATTTATAGTTTAAAATGTCAACATATATCTTCATCTAAATTGATTTGGAGTATCATTAAAGAAAGTTCAAATAAAGACTTTCGCATTTATATAATAGAGGACGCTAATGTATTAATTTACAGCTTGTTTTGGCAACTTTAAATTATAATCCATTTAGGGGGTGTTTGGTTCAATTTCTATAAATTATAAGAAATGTTTTCCAGCCAAAATATGATTTCCTTGCATTTCTTAAAAAAATTATAGGAAAAGTTTTGAGAAATCAAAAAGTATCAATTTTCTTGTTTTTTTAATTTGCTTGTTTGGTTCAAAACAAAAAAAATAGCCCATAACTTTATAGAAAATAGCAAGATTTCCTATAATTTATAGAAATTGAACCAAATACCCTCTAAATTTATAGAAAAGTGTCAACTTTATAGAAAAGTGTCAATGTGACGTCAGATTTCTGGGTGATTTCTGCCCATTTTGAGAGGAAATTGATTTCTGTAAATTTTGGTACTTTTTTGTACTTTACAAAAAATATTTCTGTAAATTTTATTTGAACCAAACACAGTTTACGAAAATCTACAGAAAATTTTTAATTACAGAATTACCATTATCAGACATTTTGAGAAAACTTTGTTGGCCTTCTTATTTTGATGATGTTTAACAAACAATTTACTTCTAATGTTGTTTGTCTAGTATTTGTGTTTTCTTATTTATTATAGACAAACAACGTAGTTGGAGGTTAGATGGATTGAGCCTACACGATCATATCAAGAGGAGGTTGGCGGAATTGTGGAGTGAAGCATCGTACAATTCAAGTTCAAAATCCAAGTTTAGCTTTATCCGCAACGTGTACCAAGTCAAGCTTATTGAAGATCAAGATCGGCTTGGGTAATTTAGTTTAGGATTTATATTATGTGTGTTAAGTACGTTAAGCTCAATATCTATACACACACATTTATTGGTTTCTTCGTATATATATATAGTTATATATATACATACATGTGTTTTGGTTTTTATGATATTACATATTCAAAAGTTGGTTTATGTCAAAACATCAAAATTCAAGTATCTCATATTTTCATGTTTTGGACTAGTTTGTAAAATGATGATATTTTTCATTTGGGAAGTCCTTTTTGGAAAACAGTCATTGTAGCATGTTTATTATCATGTCTACAATCATTCCCCAAAGTTTTACATTTTTTGAAATTTATTTGATACTTTTAAACAACGTTTTAAAATTAGGAAATCAGATTTTCATGTATCGGTTTTCGGTCGACCGATCCGGTCGACCGCTCATATGTTCAGCCGTCAGTGGGCAGCAGAGAGTTTGTCGGTCGACCGGTCCGGTCGACCGAGAGCTCCATCGGGCGACCGCAGGAATTTCCGGTCGACCGCCAATATATCCGTTGGTTCCCAACGGCTATTTTTCTGAGCTGATTTTCTGGGGCTGTTTTTGTCTTTTGCTTGGGGTTGTTGGCTGAGGTTTTGGAGGTTATAAATACCCTCCTTGATCTCAGTTATCTGCAAGCTAAGAAAAGTTTTTAAACAAGGGTTTAAGGTTTTTCCCATGTTTGTTTAAGTTTGGGTTTCTGTTTACAAATGAGGAAGTTTTTTACTGCAGATTGAGGGATTTATTCTCAATCTTCTTCATCCTCTTCTTTGTGTTCATAGAGAAGTTTTCTAACTCTTTTCTCTAGCAATTTCATTATTGATTTTTATATTCTTATTATTGCTAGTTTGCTATTTGAGTTAGATTTTATTTTATCTCATTGTTACACACACCCACTTGAGCTTATTGTATTTGCATTCATAATATATTATGGGTTGGTGAGAGGTTATAACATTGAGTGTGAGCTTTCATTGTATTCTCATCCATAGTTGAGAACAATCAATTATTGTATTAAGCCTTATTGTGAGATTCACTTTGTAATACACTTGTACACCGAGAGGAGTGTGTGGTGAGAGTCGGGGATCGTCCCAAGAGGAGTGGCTTCGGTTGACGAGCCTAGGGAGAGGTTGTAACCGAGCACTTGAGGGAGACACGGCTAGGTCCAACACTTGTGAGGGTGTAGAGTGTGATTACAAGAGTGTTGTTTGTAAAGTTTTCGGTTAGCTAGAAAACCGAGTGTGAGGTGTAAACGTTGTTCGGGTGAACGTAGAAAACTCGGTTGTGATAGTGGATTTCTCCCCGGGAGTGGGGAGCGGAGACGTAGGACGAAAGGTCCGAACTCCGTGATCATATCTTGTGTTTGAGTGTGCTTTGGCGTTTATTTATACTTGTGTTTATATTTCTTGTCGCCATTGTCATTAGCTCATTATTTATATGATCCACTATCTAGTTCATATTGTTTACCCCTTGTGTTAGTTTTATATCCTTGCATATACATATATCATATTGTATATCTCTTTGATAGGATATGTCATCTTGTGTTAGTTTATATATCCTTGCATATATATATATTCATCATATAGGATATATCTCATTGTTCATATTGCTTATCCTAGCTTATATAGTTGTTATATTTCATACTTGCTAGGATAACTCATTAATTAGTTTTAATTGGCATATAATCGGATTAGATTAGCATAAGATCCTAATCACCCCCCTCTAGGGTCTAACAAACATTTCTATAAAATTGTGCAACCAAACACCCCCTTAGTTTATAGTTCACTTTCAATACTAGAGTGTTTGGTAAATGTATGGTGTTAAACGAATACTCGTTGTCAAAACGACTAGAAAATGGAGAGAGAGAGAGAGAGAGAGAGAAAGAGAGTTTTAATATTTTTTTAAATGTTAAGGGGTAAAGAGTAAGCCACTAAAAAAAAAATAAGCTACACTGCTTGACTCAGGCCTTTTTTTGGGTTGTAACCCAAAATAAGATGTTTGCAAAACATCGCTTGATGTATAAGACACTTTAAGTCATTTTAACCAGTTGCCAAACATGCTTTTAAACAACTTTGGGATACATAAATACCGTAAAATAACAAGTAAGGTTATTTAAGCCACTTTAACCAGTTGTAATACACATGCTCTTAACACAGCACACACACACCACCACAACAAATATATATATATATAATACTTATATATATATATATATATATATATATATATATATATATTATTATATATATATAATATATATTTATAGTATAATGGAGGTGAGTTGGCAGCTCACCTTTTCCCATGAGCTGTAAGTGTATGACATGTGAGCCCCACGATTATGACTAGTAGGGGCGCACAGTGTCATTAGCACTTGTAGTTCACGGGAGGTGAGCTGTCAGGTTACCTCCATTATTCTCTCTATATATATATATAAATTGCTGGAAAAAAAAAGCAAGTGAGGTTATTTAAGTTCAAAGTGAATGAAAGTGTGAGTTAGTTAAGTGCGATATAGCCACGTTTCAACCGCATGTTTTAACCATGGTAAGTTAATATCCGGGGTAGAATTTGATTAAAAGGGAGTGCGCATATCAAGCGCAAATCTCTTCTCCTCCATAAATAAATAAACAAAATCTGTCCTTTGACAAAACCCCATTACCCCGCATCCTCGCTCTCCGTATCATCAAAAAGACAGGATGCCGAAAGAGATCGTGAGCTCCGGCGAGTTCTGGCTCCCTGACGATTTCTTCTCCGACGATTTCTCCCTCGTCGAGAATCCCGGCGTCGCCCGCCCGAAGCAGAGGACGAGGCTGCAGATGGCCTCGTCTCCGGCCTTAGCTTTGGATCTTTCTCTGCTTTCGCTCGACAAAATCCAAAGGTGCTAACTTGCTTCGCTCTTAATTTTTTCTCAAACTCGAACAGGCTTCTTCTTCTTCTTTTTTTTTTCTCCTTTTTTTTGGTTGCTGCTAAATTCTTGAATTATTACACAGTCTTTAAAAGTGGGGACCCAGCCAGAGTCGGCGACTCACGGTGACGAGGCTCTCCGTCTTCTTTACGCAGCTGCACAACTTTCAAGGATAAGCCTCCACCATCAATACCTTCATCGATGTGGGCTTGCTGGGCCTCATCACAAGATGGGCCTTCCGCCTAATCGAGCTCTCATCCAGCAACAGCTGCGGGCTGCTCGCGTAAGCTAAAACCCCGACTTTTCCCCCCTCCCCTTTTCGAAGACCACCGCATTACTCGATATTTTGTATAATAATTAATGTTGTTATGTGATTTATCTTCTTCAGTTTTATGAGTTGAGGAGGCTGCAACTGATGAAGGAGCAGTGGGCTGCGAAGAACCGCTGCAGATTTTCGAGAAATGATGGGTGTGGAGATGAGATGGGCCTAATTGGGCCGCCGCTTCAGAAGCTGGCCCAACAGGAGCCTTCTGTGAGAGCCGTGTTTGTCGGTCGGAGGGAGTCTAAAGGGACAGGCGTCTTCATTCCACGCCGAGCAGGAGCCCAGACTGAGCCCAAGAGGAATCCTGGTAATTATTAATCCCCTAGGTTTCCGCTTTCAACGGCTTTTAATGATATTTACGAATTTTATAACTGTTTATTTTATTATCTATTTTCAGCTTGCTCGACTGTTTTGTTACCGGTTGGGGTTGGTAATGCGCTCAACATGAAGGGTAATGGTGGTTTTATCAACCCTTTTTTTTAATTATATTTTTATTCTTTTTTTGCTACATTCCGCATTTCCATCGTAGAATCTTTTTTTTTTATATTTAAATTTATTTATTTCAGGCGTAAACGAGATGTGGAATGAGGGGAAACGGTCGCCGCTCGGCCCACAACGGGCCGCATTTTCGGCCCACGATGCTCGTCTTCCCCAGGAGTGGACCTACTGATTGATGATTGATTTCTCTCGTGGTCATGTACGCAATTTGGAAAGGTTGGAGGAGGTTATAAAGAAAAAGTTCTCAGTAGGAATAGTTACCTTTTGTTATTTTACATAGATTTGTTTTTTTAAAAAAAAAAAAATTACCGGCTCAAGTTACGATTTTGCAGTAGGTGCCCTTTTGGTTTTTGTTGCTTCTGTTCTATTATTACTTGGGCAGGGAACCGGAAATAATAACAATGAAGTGGAGGGGGTATTTTGTTAATGTTGTCAGGGGTTTGTTGGTCTAAGTGCTGTAGCGGAGGGTAGTTTTGCAATAAAGTTTTGGCTGTGTGGTGTAAAAGAAATATGATGATGGCAGTTGATGGAAAATGAAATGTAGCACGAGTAATGAAAGTTCATGTGGGCTGCACGAGTATCTTTTTTCACAAAGTAGCTTACTTTATGGGCCTGCTGTCGTATTAGCGTTCGCTTCGCAATTTATGTACAGCTGCAATATTGTGATGGCAAATGTAGGTAATTATATCCGAAGAATATCATGAATATAGTCATGTTTAATTTAAGGGAAAAATGTGTCCAGGCCCCAAAAACAGAAACTTCATGTGCTGCAGCCCCTCCTAGTTTTCCCCATGTGGTTCAGCCCCTTGAAGTGTGATATTTTGTGCTACAGCCTCTTTTTAACAATTATTACATGCCAACTAAGCTGAAATTCTCAAAATAACCTTATCCCTTCTTCTCAATCCTTCAAACCCAGTTCTCTCTCTCTCTCGGCTTTCTTAAGCTCGTCGCTCTGGCCCTCGTCCTCCTCGCCGTCGCCACCTCCGCCCAGGTTCCCAAGCCTCCCCCGAGTACGCCGCCGCCTCCCCTCCTCTCCTCCGCCCGACCTCGTCACGGTAGCTCGTCGTCGCTCCCCTTCTTGCCCTCGACTACGTCTTGATTGAGAGCTCTTGCTATTGGGTCTAGCTGCATTAACAGAGGCAACAACATGTAGTGATGATGGGCAACCTGAAGAAAAATGAAGAAAATGGCAAAGAAGGAGATCATTAGACTCTACAGAACAAAACACATTAAAGAAAACTTTGCCTGGATTGAAAGTGTACCTTCAGTATTGGCTGCAACTGTGTCCAAAAATCCTCATTTAGTGGGTTTAGAGGCTTTAGGAAAATAACCCAGAGAGAGGACTGAAGGATCTTCTTCATCAATCCAATTTCTCTCCTTTGACGCCATCAGATTAAGTAGCTTTGGACAAACTTCACTTTTCTTTCTAAACTCTTCTCCCATTTTTTTTATTCAGACTGGAAAAACAGAGCCCGATAGGAGAAGCTAAGAAAAAATGTCAAAAAAAAAATTAGTTCTAACACGCGGGTACAGTGTTAGTTCTAACACGCTACAGTGTTAGTTCTAACACACTACAGTGTTAGAACTAACACTGTAGCGTGTTAGAACTAACACTGTAGCCGCGTGTTAGAACTAACACTGTAGCTTGTTAGAACTAACATTATAGCGTGTTAGAACTAACACTGTAGCCGCGTGTTAGAACTAACACTGTAGCCGCGTGTTAGAACTAACATAGCGTGTTAGAACTAACACTGTAGCCGCGTGTTAGAACTAACACTGTAGCGTGTTAGAACTAACATTGTAGCTTGTTAGAATTAACATTGTAGCGTGTTAGAACTAACACTGTAGCCGCGTGTTAGAACTAACACTGTAGCCGCGTGTTAGAACTAACACTGTAGCGTTTAAGTCTCCTGATACTTCTCCCATTCCTTTGTAGGTGGTTTCATTTATGAAAGAAATTGGTTTTGATGGCAGAACCATAAGGAGAATATTATGTCGCTGTTCAGAGATATTTTCTGCTAATGTCGACAATACTCTCAGGAGGAAAGTACAATTCCTCACAGATTTTGGCATCTTGAGAGGTCAACTTCCTCGTGTTATTCGAAAGTATCCCGAGCTTCTTCTGTTAGACATCCATCAAACTTTACGTCCAAGGTATAAAAAGTGTCATGCTTATGAAGTTCTCTAACGTTTCTGTAATAAACATCATTTATGTTATTTTCCTTGAAGTTTTAGTTTCAAATGTGGAATTAGTCATATTACTTTACTCCATGCACGACTCTTTCCTGCTTATTCTGCATATGAGGCCAAGTTTTTTGTGGAAAGATCGGATCATATACCTTCTTGTGCCCAAATGCAGAACATGGTGCTCCCAATACAGGATTTTTGGTAAGATCGTTAGTGCACCAAGTAGACTTACTTCATTCTTTAATAAATTTATGGGGTTAAACTTGTAATTAGGTTTGTATGCCCGAAAATTCCATTAGGTCAATTACCATCAATTATTTCCCCCCAAAACCCCAGATCAATTATTATTTTCTGTAAAAAATCCAAATTAGTGCGTGTTAGTTCTAATCTGCACAGTGTTGGTTCTATTCCGTAGAGTGTTAGTTCTAATCTGCACAGTGTTAGTTCTATTCTGTAGCGTGTTAGTTCTAATCTGCACAGTGTTAGTTCTATTCTGTAGCGTGTTAGTTCTAATCTGCACAGTGTTAGTTCTATTCTATACCATGTTAGTTCTAATTTATACCACGTTAGTTCTATTTTATACCGTGTTAGTTCTAATTAATAACAAGTTAGTTCTATTTTATACCACGTTAGTTCTAATTTTAACCATATTAGTTCTAATTTATAACAAGTTAGTTCTAATTTATAACAAATTAGTTCTAATTTATACCACGTTAGTTCTAATTTATACCAAGTTAGTTCTAATTTATACAATGTTAGTTCTATTTTATACCAAGTTAGTTCTATTTTATACTCCATGACAAAATCCAAGCAAAGATAAGAATACCAACATCAAATTTAGACTGCCTGATACTTTTGTACAAACCAATTTAGACTGCCTGATACTTAGTCTTATGTGTACAAACCAATTTAGACTGCCTGATACTTAGTCTTATGTGTACAAACCAATTTAGACTGCCTGATACTTAGTCTTATGTGTACAAACCAATTTAGACTGCCTGATACTTAGTCTTATGTGTACAAACCAATTTAGACTGCCTGATACTTAGTCTTATGTGTACAAACCAATTTAGACTGCCTGATACTTAGTCTTATGTGTACAAACCAATTTAGACTGCCTGATACTTAGTCTTATGTGTACAAACCAATTTAGACTGCCTGATACTTAGAGAGAGAGAGAGAGAGAGAGAGAGAGAGAGAGAGAGAGAGAACTGAGTTTGAAGGATTGAGGAGAGGGGATAATGTTATTTTAGGGATTTTAGCTTAGTTGGCATGTAATAATTGTTAAAAAGGGGGTGCAGCACAAAATGTCACACTTCAAGAGGCTAAATCACATGGGGAAAACTAGGAGGGGCTGCAGCACATGAAGTTTCTGTTTTTGGGGCCTGGACATATTTTTCCCTTAATTTAACAGCTTGCATCTTTTCTTCTCCCCTTAACAGGATTTTCTATAGGATGTTTTTTTTCTCAAATATGAAAAATTTCCCTTAGGGGAGCAAGTATCATATCCAGTCGTGCCTGCTGCCGCTCCGATATGATACTACTTACTGGATATGATACTTATTATATCTAGTTATCAATTTTGGATACGGATATAAATATGTCTTACTAAAGAGAATTCATAACCATATCTGCTGAAATTGCCTACCGATATGGATATGCATGCGGATATAGATGCGGATGCAAAACAGATATTAGAAAATTAAATAATATTGAAAAAAAATTTTGGTTCATATGGTACAAGCAAGAGAGTTCATATGTTGATCATATTTTAAAAGCTAATATTAAATCTCTTCATCAATATGTTCATTATATTTTAAAACCTAATATTAAATCTCTTGATCATTAAAATTAATCTTAAAGTTATAAATCTAAGAATTAAAATTGTTGCAAATATAATGATTATCAATCCAAATTGATTGTATAGTTAGGGCCTGTTTGGTTCACCTATTTTATAATTTTTTTTGAGAAAACACCTGACAATGTCGTTGTAATAATAGATTTCGTTAGATTTCTATAAACTGTGTTTGGTTATAAAAAATTTATAGAAATAATTTCTATAAAGTAGGAAAAAGTGTATACTATTATATAGAAATCAACTTTCTCTCCAAAAGGGCGCAAATTGCAAGGAAATCTGACATTTATGTTTAAATAATAATAAAATATACCTGTAGGCATTAAAAATTACCTATAAGTTCCCGAACACAGCTCGAGACGAAGAGAAGAAGAAGAACGTCGTTATCTTAGTCAAAAAAGATTATTCAATGCCAAGGGGGAAGTAAAGGAAGCGATGAAGCAACAACGCGATTTAGAATGCATGGTTCGAGAAGAAAATAGATGCACGAATATGAAGAACTGAAATTTCGACTATGATGCAATCCGAATCCGAAATAGCTCAAAACACAAAAGTCGTAGGTCTCTTCGCCAGCTTTCCAACGCAACTTGAATCACCTAATTCCGAGGTCGGACGAAAGAATTAAAGCAAAAATACTGAAGACAATACAAACTGTTTCGCACATGCACATGTTTCGATGTGTTTTGCACGTGCGAAACACACCAAAGTGTTTCGCACATGTGCGAAATGGACATGACTATTTTGCACAGATCAGCCTCCCGAACGCGTTTTCGACGGTTTTCGATCGGTTTTGACGGTTCCGGAGCCTCCTTAATTGGGGTTATCCTTGAATGTGGAAAAGTTGTTATTAACTGAGGATATGATCAAATCATAGATTCCTATCCGAAAACACGGCATCCGAAGCCTATAAATACACCCCTAGGCCTCCTATACAGGGGATCAGGAATTTCGAGCTTTGAGGCAAGTTGCTGACCTTGTGAGAGTAGAGCCACGAATTTCAGATCTAAAGGCGAGTTCTTAAGCATAAAGAAGAACATTTGGAGAGATCTACACACTGTCACATGTTCCCTCAAGATCATACTGTCGTTTTGATCTTGAGAAGGATATTTATCTCGTATCATTGAGATATTTACTTCCATTCTTGTTTTTATAAGGGAACGGGAACAATAAACCTTCTTCACGATCAACCGAATCTGGTTTTTGGCGGTCCACGGATCAAAGCGTCCCCGACATAGACAAAGATCCCACGCAACCAGCGATCGATAAACGATCCTGCGTGTGTTTCTAGGAAGTCTTCATTTATTTTCATTTGTGTAAGAAAAGTCTTATTAAAAGACTCCTTCTTGTTGAATATGTAATTGATAAACAATTGTAATGAATTCCACAATGAAAAAGATTTCCGACGCAAATAACACCCGTATCACTTTTCCATTAAATTTGAAATTACCTAGAAATTTTAAATTGCCTACATTATTGCATGAGTTTTACTTTTCTATAAAATTTTCTTATCCAACCAAACAAAAGAAGAAGAAAACAACTTATTTTCTATAAAGTTATGAACTCATTTTTATGTTTTGAACCAAACAAAGAAATAGCGACAAATAAGAAAACTAGTACTTTTTGAGTTCTATAAACTTTTCCTACAAATTTTTATAAAAATAAAAGGAAATTAAATTCTTGACACTTTTCATTTTCCATTTTTTTTATAGAAATCAAACCAAACCACCCCTTATTCCACCACATAACTATATTCTTTATCATATTCTATCCTACATAGATATTCGCAATCATATCCACAATCTAAGAGATACGGATACAAATATTTTTCTTAATATACAAATATTTTTGGTCACCCTAATTATGTCAACGGAGTTGATATCATACTAATCAGAGGGTATTTTACTGCTGCAATTATCAACGTTGTATTAGTACAACTCAAATGTCGCACGCGGGTAAGCAGCAATAATGGCATTTAGTCAAAGCCCAATAAGGGCCCCCTACTATTTCTATTTGTACTGTAAACTCTATTTGGGCCTATAGACGGGCCGAGCCTCCATCCGAAGCCTTAATTGTTGCTGGAGTTCCAAGATGCTATAAATACTACACCATCCCCTGAATTCCTTCACGCTGAGAGACGCTAAATTTCGAAATTTCGTCCCCCGAATGTAGTAAGCTCAGGTACCCCTTTCTTCTCCTTTTATTTTCTACCAATTTTCTTTCTTTTTAATTAAATTAAATCTCATTCGCACCATAAAATGGAAATCCTACATTTTTTTTACAAAAAAAAAAGAGTAGTCCTGGCATTTTTTGATGATTAATTATTGAAGACCTAAATTGGTGTTTTTTTGGCGATCGTTAGATTTACCTATTAAAAAAAACTATGCATTCGGTACCAGAATCATTGAACCAGCTCGCAATGGCTGGAAATGTTAGGAGTTCAATTGTGAAATTGGATTCAAGAAATAAAAAACAAAAACAAATGTAAAAATCTAGTCATAGATTGTGTCATCCTTTCACGCGAATTTTCGTCAATTTGATTTTGATTATATTCAAACTGACTAAAGCTAGCGGCGGAGTTTTCTCTCTCTCTCTCTCTCTCTCTCTCTCTCTCTCTCTCTCTCTCTCTCTCTCTCTTTTGAATAAGCTCAACGGCTTATCTGCTTCATTAACATTTTTCCATTTTCAAGATGATCTGCATTCTGAGTTACATAGATAATCTCATATTTCATTTAAAGTTCATTTTTACTGTGCGGTGCGCGCAGGACTCAATGCAGTTAGAAAAGGAAGCCTGCTTCCTGAAAAAAATGCATGATCGAAGAAATCAATGGAGGCATGCAAGGTACCTTCATATCCTATACGTGTATCTTTAATAATCCCTCATCAAAAAGTAAAAAAGTTTTTTTTTTAAATTTCCTCTCCCCTCTTTTTTTCTTCTTGTTCTTGCATTAGGAGCTAAAAACTTTAGGACAGAAATTCGATGTGTAAAAGTTCTAAAACTTTTATGAAATTTGAAGCAGACGAGAAGAAAAGGCTAAGCTCTCATTCAAAACCGAAATACGAATGCAACATTGAACAGCAAATAAGACTCAGATGAAGAAGATATTTTTGCCAACCTATGGCTTTGAGATTACTTCAGCTGTTGGAATTGCATGATGCATTATTCTATAGTCTTGTAGCTGTTATCTAAGATTTAGAATCCTCAATTTTTGTCTCAAATGTAGGAGCTCTTTTGTGATTCTTCAATAGATCATAGGGGTTTTGACTCTCCTAATGTCAAAAAAGTGAAGCGTCCATTTTTCTCATCAAAATCTATTAATACTTGATCGTTATGATAGCACATCTCGGGGATTTGCAGTCATTCACACTTTTCATTCAACACTATCAGCTGATTTGTCATCCATAAGATAGTTATGACATGATACTTGCTATGATTTGCATTCATTTTCTTTTTTTACTCAACATTATCAAATCCGTTACTACTCTAAATAATATATTGTTATAATCAAGTCTAAATAATAGCCGACTGTAGCAGTCCACAAAATAGACCCTCCATTGGTTTCTGATGCTGTAAATCCACCTGAAATCATAATTTCTAAGGCTACCAACTTCTTTCCATGCGCAATATTCTTCCATTAATAACACAGAAACAAGCTTGCGTCATAAGCTGTGATACATAGCATCTAATAGCAACGCGCTCCTGTTTATTCAAATTATCGGCTATTATATTCTTAATGATTTGATATGTTGGACTAATTTTTGAAAGTTCATGTTAGAAGATCCATTTTCCTTCACACTTTCTCTTGCAATATTAGCCATCTCACTTACTGACTTCCTCAGCCCCTCATCCACCATTACCTTCCTAGCCATACTCTCTATAGTGTTCCTATCGCATGTATCCTTCATGTCTACTCCAATCTTCCACACTTCACCCACATACCTACTGGTAATTTGTTGGTCAGCAAAGAATGGCCAACATATCATCGGCACCCCCGCTGCAATGCTCTCCAACGTCGAGTTCCATCCGCTATGCGTCAAGAAGCACCCAATTGCTGGATGGGCTAGTACCTCTTCTTGTGGGGCCCATGGCACGAAACAAACCCTTTCCGTTGTGTATATCTCTAGCTCTGTTGTGATTCCTTGTACAAGATCAGGTCGAATCACCCATAAGAACCTATGGCCGCTATTGACAAGCCCATGAAAAAACTCGTGAAACTTGTACCCCGTCATGGTTGTTATGCTACCAATGGCCGCTATTGACAAGCCCATGAAAAAACTCGTGAAACTTGTACCCCGTCATGGTTGTTATGCTACCGAAGCTGATATAGACAACTGACTTGTTTGGTTGGGAGTCTAGCCACTCGATACAAGATCTATCCTGTAGCCAGAAACTAGGGAAATTGGTGGATGAATTCAAGTTTCTTTGAAGAAGGTGAAGAGGCCCGATAGTGTAAATGATTGGACAGACAGAACGAATGTGAGATAGGACAAGTGAATCTAATGGTTCGAAGGTGTTTAGGATGAGAGCTTTCGCTCTTCCCAAGTTGTTGCTCGCAGTGTTAAAGAATCCAAGGACTCGATCATTTGGAGATTTGGCGTGTCTTAGTGTGCCTGGAAGATCTCTGCGTCGTAAGAGACTCTGCATCCCTTCTACCCCTTGTATCGGATCATCCATGTCAGCCTCCTCTGCAGTTGAGCATTTTACCAAAGGGTGAGGTTATAATACACTTATGGTGTAACTAAAAATATTTACGCCTACTTAGGAAAATACATGTCTTCCATCTGTATGATTAATCCAAATCGTTCTTTGATATCCATTATCCACACATCAATAAACCCAAGTGGATCAAAACCCCAAATGGAGGGGACTTTCCATCCTATGATTAAAGCAACTCAAGATAATCGCCGTTTGAGTCTGGTATATGTTGTTCATCTCTGAGTCATGAGATGCTGCAGAGACTAGAGGTTCCAAATCAATGTGATTTTTTTATCTCCGTGAATTTGTGAACGTGTGGATCATGATGAGTGGGTTGGAGTATTATATAGATGGTTAGACATATATATTCACGGGCAATTGTAAACTCCAATCAGTTACATCCTATGCGTAACGAAATGGTCTTATTATATAGATCTATCTTTTAAATTCTGGGACTAGTAAAGTGTCGGTAGAGCAGATCATCATACCAGGGAACGGGAGCTCTCCTCTTTTTATGAGCTCTGGAATGGAGTAATAAGCCCACACACTGCAAGGACTGCTTGTACGCAGAAGGATCACAGGAACCATCATCTCCTCAGCCACATCAAATGCAACAGGCATCAACCCATCGGCCACAACACAAGTAACTGGTGGCCACCCGTCGGGGTCTTCACCATTCTTAGGCACCAAAGTCTCCCTATAGAGTTCACTACATCGAGCCCTTATTGAGTCTACAAGGTCTACTACTTGTAAAATTGGCTCAGTATTGTTGCTAGTGAGTCCATCAGGGAGTGTTTTGAATCTGAACCTAGGCTGTTGAGCCAGTTGCTCGAGGGCAGGAGAGTTTTTGAGCAGGCGGTTATGGATGGTTTCCGTGTTGAGGAAGGTTATATGGAAGCCAGAGAGCGATAGAAGCTCCGCTAGTTTGAGTATCGGAGGGATATGACCCTGAATGGGGAAGGGGAAGACGAGGACATGTGGGTTTTTTGCCTTATCTTCTGCCATGGATTTGTTTTTTTTTTTTGTTTCTGATCTTTGTGATGATGCTTTGTGCGTCTCATCCTAGTTTTTATATTAGGTAGTAATTGAGTCTTTATTTCCTCTTTTTTTAGGGAAAAGTAGTCTAGAGCTTATTATCATTATTATTATGATAGCTCCATTTGAGAAGGGTGCAGTGGTATAAGGTTGGCTGTCGTGAAATTATGTAATATGATGACTACTATGTCATCCATTTAAGTTGGTTGTTTCTTCTTGTAAGTTTGTGAGGTCATCTATTCTTCAAGATTTGGAGAGAGAGAGGCCTGCGTAAGAGTATATTATGTCAAATTTCGAGACTTCAGAATCATGAGGATAGGAAGAAAAATAAAAATAAAAATAAGAATAAAAACCTTGATATAATTGCTTCTCATCAGCAATATATGTCCTTTCGTTGAAAACCAACATTTAGCATAAAAAACAAATGCAACCATCTTAGTTTAGTGTTGTTGATTTATATGTGTCGTCCACTTACATTGACTGTTAGTTCTTCAATCTTTGTGAGGTCATCTATTCTTCAGGATTTTAGACAAAGGGACCTGAATCGCAATATTATTGTGTAAAGTTTGGGACTTCACAATTATGGGTATACGGGGTGTAGGGTCGAAAAATTAAAGTTTGATTGATTTTTTGTTTTAATAATGGGTTCGATCGTTTGGTACGAATACCTTACAATCACTCACTCTTGATTACAAAGGAAGAGAAGATTAATTTGACTTCTCTTTTGTTTAAAAGTGGGTTCTAGGTGGCGAAATGATGCTTCTCTCGATGCTTAAGCCGAGATTGCTTCCCGTTGACGATCAGAACAAGATCACAACAACTTTTGATGGTGGCTTGGATCACGAAAATGTAGACATTAATCTCTCTTCACGCGATCGCTAAAAACTCCTCCAGAAGTCTAAAAAAAAGTCCCTTCTTCATAGTTGCTCATGGCTATTTATAAGGTTTCAGTACGTACCAATGTGCTAAAATTGTGGGTAGAGGGTGTAACTGCCTCATGTAATTCAGCCCACGTTGGTTAATGGGGCGAAACATGCTCTTGGAACTTAGCCCACGTGGCTGACTAAGTCTTCGGAGCCGTTACAGTTGAATCTCCAGCGGACGACGAGCCTCGCTGTTTGCCGAAGTTCACCTGATTGAACGAACTTCAATATGTAGCGAAGTTCGTCTTCTAAGGCTAACTTTGTAGTACAACGAACTCTGTCTTCACTGACGTCGTCTGACGAGCTTCGTATTCACTAATGAACTTTGTCTTCGACAGCTGAGTCCAACTGCGTAGCAAGTCTTGTGAATTTCCTTTTGAGGAGCCTCATCTTCACAATGAGCTTCACGTCTGGTGATGAGCTCTGAACCTCGTATCCAATGACGAGCTTCGAACCCCGTTTCTAACGACTAGCTTCGAACCTCGTTTCCACTAGTGAACTTCGAACCTCGTATCCAACGACGAGTTTCGAACCTCGTTTCCACTAATGAGCTTCAAACCTCGTATCCAATGACGAGCTTCGAACCTCGTTTCTATTGATGAGTTCGCCGAGCCTCGCTGCATGGTGAACCTCGTTTCTGATATGACTCATCGCTGGGTGATGAGTCTTATCTTTGACCAAGACGAGGTTTGTCCCTATGACGACCTTCGTTATATCTTGAAGTTCGATATTTTTTAATGACTACAAAATCCCCTTCAAAGTTTTCAGACTTGAATTGGGTTGTATGGAGTCTGAAACACTTTGAATCATATTAGGACGAACTTAGCCTCATTGTTCGCAATTCAATGCTTCTGTAAGCTTCGCCACAAAGTTCGGCAATTGGCTGACCTTCGTCTTTCCATGTGAGTATTGTTAGACCCACACATGGTTTTAAATATCGGCCGATAATCCGATATTATCGCCGAGTTATCGGATTTGAGAGCTTTCCGCGAGGATAAGTAGAATTTTTAATCGGTTATCGTTTTTTGCGGTTTATCGGCGATAAAGACACTTATCGGCCGATAAGTAGGCTCTAAATATGGGCTTTATCGGCCGATAAATAGGATTTGTGAGCTTTTACTTTTTTTTGGATTTGTTCTTTAAATGTTTACAAATTATGAATTATTTGTTGCTTTTGAAACTTGGTTGATTAGTGATTAGCATGTTTGTTTATGGATATTGATAATGGCTCATAACTACTAAATATCAACTTAGTAAGTTAGTTTATAAATCTCACAATTAAACAATAATTATGTAGATGCGTAGATGGTTCTTCATTCTTGATGTTATCTTATTATTTGCTTGTTTATTATTCCATTTTGACTAACATTATATTTTTTTTAAGCTTATGTTTGTTTATTATTTGCTAGTATATTACTCCGATAAATACTACTTATCCCCGATATATCCCTAATTTCCGCTATCCGATAAGGATTTTGACCGTCCGATAAATCCCCGATAACCGACATTTAAAACCTTGGACCCACACCTATATGGCACCTTTCAGCCTTATCAGCAGTAACTATTACACACCTTTTCTAGACCCGATAGGTGGCTGTCAGCTGGTGCCTTGAGATCTCTTCCATGGATCTCGCCCGCAGATCTCGTTGGGAAAGTGATTCATCCAACAATCTCAATCGAAGATCTCGGCCATTGATTCGATTTCTCCCGCCTCTATATATATGACGTCATCATACGAAGAGTCCTTTCTTCTTCTGATCGCTTGAGTTATCAAAACCCTTCATCTCCCAAATTCTGAACCTTTCTTCTTGGAGAGCTTCCAATCCGAGACCAATGGCTCCTCAAACCGCTGTAAGCAAAGGTAAGGGCAAGAAGGTCGTCGGTCCTTCAGATGATCCTGCGGCTTCATCCGCTTTCTCATGTAATAGATCTGCATGCAAGGTCTGCGTTTCATCACAGATGAACCCTGTCTATTTTCTTTTCTTTCTCCCCAAGGAGCTTCTCTACCATTGCTTCCAAGCGTCTGATAGATTCCTGTTACTGACGGATGGTTGATTGTTGTTCTTCCATCTTCCTCGCCATGTCTTCCTCACTTCCAGCCATGTGAGCACTTGCTTGTTCACTTTGATCGGTATTAGAGGGTTGAGAGGTTGCAATAGCTGAGTTTTCAGGCTCCTCACCAGCCTCATCTGTAATGTCTGCTAATCGCCGATAATCTAACGAGATCACCACACTAGTACGAGTACGAGTGTGACTCCCTGCCCCTCAATGAGCATTTCACCTAACCCTGGAGAGTACTCAGGATCAGAAGATTCAGAAGAATCAGTCGAGGCTTTGCTCTTGCCCTTGCTGACCATATTAATCGTCACTTCAACTTGACGATTCTTAGGCGCTTGTTTCTTGGGACGAAAGCGTCTTCTTCTAGATGACGAGACCGTCGATGACTCAGTCAGTCGTTCGAAGACTGAAGATTTGTGTGCTGACTCTCCACATGAATATTGGGAAAGCACTGTAGAGATAAGCTTCTCACAGCAGCAATAAGATTGTATCTGACTCATGTTGCGTTTGCACATAGATAGTCACGGAGGTCAACAGTGGAACTACCCCCAGCGGGCTCTGTCGACTTAGCTTTACCCGAGCGAGGCCCTCTAAATGATAGAGGTTGACGAACTTGGGTAGCTGGACGAACTTCGTCATTCATGTGTTTATGACGAGGTTCGTTGGTAGGACGAGCTTGGCGCATTCGCCTTCTCGGTCTTGTTTGGTTCAAAAGTTGTTTTTTTTATTATCATAGAACCTGTTACAATCGTTTATCGATTACAAGTTTAAAAAAATAGAAAAGTTGATCTTTTTTATAAGATCTTCTTACACAATAAAAAATAAAAGATTATAATTTTATCAAACAACACATAGATCCTATTTATTAGTCTCTGTTTACGTGGGATCTTCGCCTGTGTCGGGACGTGTTAGCCCGTGGACTGTCACGGATCAGATCTGATTGACAGATTGATGACCAAAGTTCTTACTTCACCAAGGAAGTAATCGCTGAAGTAAATGATCTCGACCAAGCGAGATCACTACTCTTCTCGAAATTAAGTCCAAACCTGATCTCATGGAATTGGGGGACGGACCTTAGATCCTTTGAAATCCACTCTTTATGCACAGGAATTCGCCAAGATCTCGCTAGCCTCTCTCAAATTCGTGGCTCCCTTCAAATATGTCTTTATGAGGGTGCTAGGGGTGTATTTATAGGCTTTAAATACCGTGTTTGTGGATATGAATATCGTGTTTGTGGATAGGGTCGAAGAACAACCGTTATTATCCGTTTAGGTGGGTTTTCGGTTGTGTAACAGCTTCCACATGTTTAAGGATAACCCCACATGTTTATGGATGACCCCAAGGAGTTCTAGAAGTCAATCTTATCAGAAAACACGCCGGGAACTGACCTGGGTGCGAGTCACTTCGACTGTCTCGCACATGTCCGAGACAGTTTGGACTGTCTCGGGTATTTTGGTCTTAACTCTCTCGTCCGATCTCGGAATGTGATGATTCAAGATGCGTTGAAAAACTGACAAATAGACCTATAACTCTTGTCTTTTAAGCTTCTTCAGATTCGAAGCGAGTCATGGTTAAAATCTCTATTATTCTCCAAGACACACTTTGTGTCTCGCTGGTGTAAAATGGCCTAAACGGTCTCAGGTATTTTGGCTCTAACTCTCTCGTCCGACCTCGGAATAAAGTGATTTAAGATGCGTTAGAAAGCTCACGAAGAGCTCTATAACCTTCTATGAGCGAGACACCCATGTGATGAGCGAGATATGAGTGGTTCTTACTCCTTTGTGGGTGAAACGTAACCCCGGATCGAGTCGCTTCTTCATTATTATACCATTCCGTTGATTTGTATGCTTTATCAACTCGCTTCGTGTATTTGTTAGCTTCTCTATGACATCAGATAATCCTCCTTGATTCGGATAATGACTTTTATCGTCTTCTCTTCGTCTCGAGCTATGTACGGGAACCCATAGGTAATTTTTAACGCCTACATGTCTGTTCTTAACTTGAGGTTCACTCTCTTGATGAACCTTGGAGTGAACCACTTGTTGAGCTGATTGAACCTCACTTTGTGGATGTTCGTTCTCCAAGCCTACTTGGGTGCAGGGACGAGCTCTGTCATTTTGACGTTCCTCGGCCAGTTGACCCTCGACAGACTTATTAAATTTGGATTTACTGACTTTCGATCGATAGAGAAAACCATCCAACGAGATCAAAGCTCGAGCGCTACAGCGAGCTTGATTTTGGCGTTGTTGTTGTCACGCACATCCCGAAAGTGGACGTACAAAAACTCTCGCTTCAGCCAAAGCTGGACGAGGTTCGTTATCAGAAGCTAATGTTTGGCTAATAGAAGCCGAAGTTCGGCTAGGTTGCTTAACAACCTATTTCTTAGCCTGACGACTAGTTATTGGAGCCTCATCTTTGAGAGGCATAGAATTTTTTCGAGGCTAAGTCGAGTTGAATCATCAGAAGCCACATGGGCTGAAGTTTCATAAGAGACTCGGCGATACTTTCGTGCCTTGGTGGGACTGGTCTTACTAGAGGAAACAAACTCCTCGTACTCCATTTGGTCAAACTCTATGACTAGAGTTTCAACCTCGGCTCCCATTGCAATCTTATCTGACTGCACCACCACCAGTTCGTCAGAAAGAATGGTTTCTCTCACTGTGATTGCCATCTTCTGTAAGGTCGAAAAATTAAAGTTTGATTGATTTTTGTTTTAAGAATGGGTTCGATCGCATGATACGAATCTCTTACAATCACTCACTCTCGATTACAGAGGAAGAGAAGATTATTTTTTTTTAAAATGGGTTCTAGGTGGCGAAAGGATGCTTCTTTCGATGCTTAAGCCGAGATTGCTTCCCGTTGACGATCAAAACAAGATCACAAAAGCTTTTGATGGTGGCTTGAATCACGAAAATACAGACACTAATCTCTCTTCACACGATCGCCAAAAACTCCTCCAGAAGTTTAAAAAAAGCCCCTTCTTCATAGCTGCTCATGGCTATTTATAAGGTTTCAGCACGTAACCAATGTACTAAAATTATGGGTAGAGGGCGTTACTGCTTCCTGTAATTCAACCCACGTTGGTTAATGAGGCGAAACATGCTCCTAAAACTTAGCCCACATGGCTGACTAAGTCTTCCGGCTAACTAAGTCTTCCGAGCCGTTACAGTTGGATCTCCAGCGGACGACGAGCCTCACTGTTTGGCGAAGTTCATCTGATTGAACGAACCTCAATATGCAGCGAAGTTCGTCTCCTAAGACCAACTTTGTAGTACATCGAACTCTGTCTTCATTGATGTCGTCTGACGAGCTTCGTATTCACTAACGAGCTTCGTATTCACTAACGAGCTTCATATTCACTAACGAACTTCGTCTTCGACAGCTGAGTCCAACTGCGCAGCAAATCTTGTGAATTTCCTTTTGACGAGCCTCATCTTTATTAATGAGATTCACGTCTGGTGATGAGCTCCAAACCTCGTATCCAATGACGAGCTTCGAACCTCGTTTCCACTGGTGAGCTTTTAACCTCGTATCCAACGATGAGTTTCGAACCCCGTTTCTACTAGTGAGCTTCGAACCTCATATCCAATGACGAGCTTTGAACCTTGTTTCCAATGTTGAGTTCGCCGAGCCTCGCTGCATGGTGAACCTCGTTTCTGATATGGCTCCTCGCTGGGTGATGAGTCTCATCTTTGACCAAGACGAGGTTCGTCCCTATCCTCGTTTCTGATATGGCTCCTCGCTGGGTGATGAGTCTCATCTTTGACCAAGACGAGGTTCGTCCCTATGACGACCTTCGTCATATCTTGAAGTGTGATGAGTCTCATCTTTGACCAAGACGAGGTTCGTCCCTATGACGACCTTCGTCATATCTTGAAGTTCGGTATTTTTTAATGCCTACGGGGGAAAAAGTAATCAGGTCTTGATGCTTCTCATCAGCAGTTACATGACTTTTCACTGAAAACCAACACCTAGCATAAAAAAGCAAATGCAACCATCTTAGGTTAGTGTTGTTGGATATTCAAGTAAAACATGTTAGAAGATAGTACTCTGTCTTAGCTTCTATGGTGTCTCGTGTCAAGAATTTTCGTTAGCTAGTCAGTTGAGATTTTGATTAAAATGGTTTATGACATAATAACACAGGATTCTGACTTTCCAAAAGAAGTTGAAAGAGAAGTATTAATAATTAATGTTAATTTGATATATATTTACGTTAAACTGTCTAAGTGTCAGTTTGGTATTGCTGGAGCTTATAATAAGTTGATTATATAAGTAGCTTATAGAAGCAATTTACATAAGCTGCCGAAAATAGTCATTTGGTAATCATATATCAAAAGCTGCTTCCAAAAGCAATTTAAGTGTTTCACAAAACTATGCTTAAAGATCATTGTCAAAAGATGAAGGTCATATATTATATAAACTAAAAAAAAAAGTAGAAACTGCTTTTAAAAGCATCCTACGATTGTTTCTAAAAGCACCCTCTTAAAAGCAGAAGCAATTTCAATAAGTATGTAATTTTTTTACTAAACATCATCATTGATAGCTTCTCACGAAAGTAAGTAGAAGCACCCTAAAAAAAGCAATACTAAACTGTCCCTAAAGCTAGTAGGCGGACTTTTTTATTAAATTCAATTGATTATATGCTTTCCTTGTTCTCTAGTTGCTTGTCAACCAAAATCTAGCATTTTGAGTTATGCAGATCATCATCTATTTTATTTTATTTTAAAATTTTTTATTTTATTTAAAAAATTTTTGGAGGTGATGCATTCGGGACGAACTGCAGTAAAATGTGGAACTCACTTCATTCCATTTTAATTGGATTTGCTATAAGGTAACATGCATTTTTTTGGGGGTGATGCATTCAGGACGAACTGCAGTAAAATGTGGAACTCACTGCATTCCATTTTAATTGGATTTGCTATAAGGTAACATGCATGTCCTGTGTATGTATCTTTCAGCAATTCTTCTTCTTTTTTCTTTTTTTTTTAAATTAGGAAGTAGAATATGTAGAACTAATATTCAGAATAGTAAAAATTGTTAATTCATGGAATTGTAACCAGATAGAATGACGAAAACTGAAATAGGAATGCAAATATTGAATATCACACATTGATTAAGATGAAGATATTTTGGCCAGCTTATGGCTTTGTGACACCTTTGTTAGGATTGTGTCTTTGATTCTTTGTATAACTTCATGAGAATTAGATAATGTTAGAGATCTATCATGATTAGGAGATTGAGTCTCATCATGATTAAGAGTTTTAGTCCTATTCTAATTAGGAAGTTAGGTTAGAGAGAGAGTTTTGGTTTCCTTATATATATTCTTCTATTGTTGGAGGAAAAACCAAGGGAGAAGAGAGATAGCTAATATTCTTGTAATGTAGGACATGATGACATGTTCAAGCGAAGGAGAATACATGTTCCCTGTATCATGATAACCCTTGCAGATTACCTTTGAACTGATACATATTTTAGCACACATCATTTTGCTTTTATCCTTTCCATGAATTTCGATGTTCGAACTGTTTTACGTGTCAATTCCGGTTAAAATTAATGTTAACTTTGTATATATTGTTAGTTCATAATCTAATTTTCTAGGATTTTCGTCAATTTGATTTTGATTATATTCAAACTGACTAAAGCTAGCGGTGGAGTTCTCTCTCTTTTTTTGAATAAGTTCATCGGCTTATCTGCTTCATTAACATTTTTCCATTTTCAAGCTGATCTGCATTCTGAGTTACATACATAATCTTATATTTCATTTTAAGTTCATTTTTACTGTGCATTGCATGCAGGACTCAATGCAGTTAGAAACGGAAGCCTGCTTCCTGAAAATGCATGATAGAAGAAATCAATGGAGACATGCAAGGTACCTTCATATCCTATACATGTATCTTTAATAATCCCTCATCAAAAAAGGTTTTCTTTTATTTTCTCTCCCTCTTTTTTCCCCTTCTTTTTCTTGCATTAGGAGCTAAAAACTTTAGGACAGAAATTCAATGTGTAAAAGTTCTAAAACTTTTATGAAAATTTGAAGCAGATGAGAAGAAAAGGCTAAGCTCTCATTCAAAAACCGAAATACGAATGCAAACATTGAACAGCAAATAAGACTCAGATGAAGAAGATATTTTTGCCGGCCTATGGCTTTGAGATGACTTCAGCTGTTGCATGATGCATTATTCTGTAGTCTTGTAGCTGTTATCTAAGATTAGAATCCTCAATTTTTGTCTCAAATGTAGGAGCTCTTTTGTGATTCTTCAATAGATTATAGGGGTTTTGACTCTCCTAATGTCAAAAAAGTGAAGCGTCCATTTTTCTCATCAAAATCTATTAATACTTGATCGTTATGATAGCACATCTCGGGGATTTGCAGTCATTCACACTTTTCATTCAACACTATCAGCTGATTTGTCATCTATAAGATAGTTATAACATGATACTTGCTATGATTTGCATTCATTTTCGTTTTTTATTCAATATTATCAAATCCGTTACTACTCTAATTAAATAATATATTGTTATAATCAAATCTAAATAATAGCTGACTGTGGCAGTCCACAAAATAGACCCTCCATTGGTTTCTGATGCTGTAAATACACCTGAAATCATAATCACAGAAAAAACTTGCGTCATAAGCTGTGATAGTGATACATAGCATCATATAGCAACGCGCTCCTGTTTATTCAAATTATCGGCTATTATATACTTAATGATTTGATATGTTGGACTAATTTTTGAAAGTTCATGTTAGAAGATCCATTTTCCTTCACACTTTCTCTTGCAATATTAGCCATCTCACTTACTGACTTCCTCAGCCCCTCATCCACCATTACCTTCCTAGCCATACTCTCTATAGTGTTCCTATCGCATGTATCCTTCATGTCTACTCCAATCTTCCACACTTCACCCACATACCTACTGGTAATTTGTTGGTCAGCAAAGAATGGCCAACATATCATCGGCACCCCTGCTGCTATGCTCTCCAACGTCGAGTTCCATCCGCTATGCGTCAAGAAGCACCCAATTGCTGGATGGGCTAGTACCTCTTCTTGTGGGGCCCACGGCACAAAACAAACCCTTTCCGTTGTGTATATCTCTAGCTCTGTTGTGATTCCTTGTACAAGATCAGGTCGAATCACCCATAAGAACCTATGGCCGCTATTGACAAGCCCATGAAAAAACTCGTGAAACTTGTACCCCGTCATGGTTGTTATGCTACCATGGCCGCTATTGACAAGCCCATGAAAAAACTCGTGAAACTTGTACCCCGTCATGGTTGTTATGCTACCAAAGCTGATATAGACAACTGACTTGTTCGGTTGCGAGTCTAGCCACTTGATACAAGATCTATCTTGTAGCCAGAAACTAGGGAAATTGGTGGATGAATTCAAGTTTCTTTGAAGAAGGTGAAGAGGCCCGATAGTGTAAATGATTGGACAGACAGAACGAATGTGAGATAGGACAAGTGAATCTAATGGTTCGAAGGCGTTTAGGATGAGAGCTTTCGCTCTTCCCAAGTTGTTGCTGGCAGTGTTAAAGAATTCAAGAACTCGATCATTTGGAGATTTGGCATGTCTTAGTGTGCCTGGAAGATCTCTGCGTCGTAAGAGACTCTGCATCCCTTCTACCCCTTGTATCGGATCATCCATGTCAGCCTCCTCTGCAGTTGAGCATTTTACCAAGGGTGAGGTCATAATACACTTATGGTGTAACTAAAAATATTTACGCCTACTTAGGAAAATACATGTCTTCCATCTATATGATTAATCCAAATCGTTCTTTGATATCCACACATCAACCAACCCAAGTGGATCAAAACCCAAATGGAGGGGACTTTCCATCCTATGACTAAAGCAACTCAAGATAACCGTCGTTTGAGTCCGGTATATGTTGTTCACCTCTGAGTCATGAGATGCTGAAGAGACTAGAGGTTCCAAATCAATGTGATTTTTTTATCTCCGTGAATTTGTGAACGTGTGGATCATGATGAGTGGGTTGGAGTATTAGGATAGACAGTTAGACATATATATTCACGGGCAATTGTAAACTCCAATCAGTTACATCCTATGCGTAACGAAATGGTCTTATTATATAGATCTTTCTTTTAAATTCTGGGACTAGTAAAGTGTCGGTAGAGCAGATCATCATACCAGGGAACGGGAGCTCTCCTCTTTTTATGAGCTCTGGAATGGAGTAATAAGCCCACACACTGCAAGGACTGCTTGTACGCAGAAGGATCACAGGAACCATCATCTCCTCAGCCACATCAAATGCAACAGGCATCATCCCATCGGCCACAACACAAGTAACTGGTGGCCACCCGTCGGGGTCTTCACCATTCTGAGGCACCAAAGTCTCCCTATAGAGTTCACTACATCGAGCCCTTATTGAGTCTACAAGGTCTACTACTTGTAAAATTGGCTCAGTATTGTTGCTAGTGAGTCCATCAGGGAGTGTTTTGAATCTGAACCTAGGCTGTTGAGCCAGTTGCTCGAGGGCAGGAGAGTTTTTGAGCAGGCGGTTATGGATGGTTTCCGTGTTGAGGAAGGTTATATGGAAGCCAGAGAGCGATAGAAGCTCCGCTAGTTTGAGCATCGGAGGGATATGACCCTGAATGGGGAAGGGGAAGAAGAGGACATGTGGGTTTTTTGCCTTATCTTCTGCCATGGATTTGTTTTTTTTTTTGTTTCTGATCTTTGTGATGATGCTTTGTGCGTCTCATCCTAGTTTTTAAAGCCTTTTGATGTTCTCCAATTGAACATACTGTATTCTTAACCCTCCCTAATGTCCAGCGTAGGATAAAGTCTACTTTTCAACCGTAACCATCTTTTAGTATTTGGAAACTAGTAGGAAAAGGTTGGTTGTGATGGTGAAATTATTAACAAGATGGCCGAAATGCTTAAGTCATGAAAGCAGAACACCATCCACGAGTCGCTTGTCCCACCATCCACTAGTTGTTTGTCCTTGAAGTTTGTGGGGTCAACTTTTTTTCTTTTCCTTTTAGAAGTTCTAGGCCTAAAAATTTATTGATAATAAAGAATAATTGATTTAGGGATGGAGGGGGAGAAAAACTATAAATTTACACGGGGTTGTCTGCTATCATAGAAAGAATTCAAATATTGATGCATCTCATCAGTAGTTACA
This sequence comes from Asparagus officinalis, assembly GCF_001876935.1. Taxonomy (NCBI): domain Eukaryota; kingdom Viridiplantae; phylum Streptophyta; class Magnoliopsida; order Asparagales; family Asparagaceae; genus Asparagus; species Asparagus officinalis. Next base: position 1,004,495 of record NC_033795.1, on the reverse strand, counting down.
TGACTTTTAGGATCTTCTGATATGTTGTATTCTAAGTATGGCATGAAAAATATATGATGTAATGCAATTATCTACTTTATTGTTGATGATGAAGATCCAAATCTAACTGTGGCATGAAAAAGATATGATGTAATGCAATTATCTAATTTATTGTTGATGATGAAGATCCAAATCTAACTGTCGCATGAAAAAGATATGATGTAATGCAATTATCTACTTTATTGTTGGTGATGAATATCCAAATGCAATGTATTATAAGCTAGTACTTTGTGTATGAGATTCTATCATGTTTCTTGTTAAGAATTAATGTTAGTCCACAAGCTAACAGTTTAAGGTCTTGAGTAAGGTGGTTTTCAACATGATATTTAGAGAATTATTGACTTTCCAAGAGAAGTTCAAGAAAAGTGTTTAAGAATTGATGTTAACATGATATATATTATTTGCTCGCTCGCTTTAAGCTGAGTAGGAGTTTCTATATTTGAACTCAATATCTTATCGATCTGTATCTTTGTTTTCTATTTGATTAACAAATCAAATCCTGTTTTCTGCTTTCATCAACTATTTTATTTTAATTTCATTTTTCTTCTTTCGTGATGCATTCATAGCTCACTGCAGTTAGGGAGGAAGCCTGCTTCCTGAAAATGTATGACCACAGAGAAACAATGGTGACAGGCAATAAGGTAACATGCATATCTGGTATTTGTATCCTTAGCAGTTTCTTCTTGGAAAAGGGTTCTTTTTATAAATATATATATATTAGGAACTAGAATATTTAGAACTAACATTCAGAATTGTAAAATTTGGAAAGGGCAAGCTCTTGGTGAGCAGAATTGAAATAGGAATGCAACTATTGAGTGACAATAAATTAAGATGAAGGAAGATAATTTTGCCGGGCTCTTGAATTGCATGTCGCATTGTTTTGTATAGCCTCATAGCTGATATCCAAGGTGACAATTCTAAACTTCTGTTTGGAGCCTTCGTTATTTTTCAATAGATTATTTCCATTTTTTAGTTACAGTCATCTGTTAATATATTCAGATAGTTATGATGCCATATCGCATCTTATTGATATTTAGATAGTTATGATACCATATCTCATCCTTTGGTATTTAGATAGTTATGATACCGTATATCTTACAATCTAGTCTCCTTCACACTTGTCATTCAACATACTAAAATCTGTTAAATTTTTTCTACTGTTATAATCAAATCTGTTCACAAAGTATTAGATTGTTGCAATCAAGAAAGTAAATCGCTACTGTCTTCTTCTATGCGGAGAGTATCGTGATCCATCTGAACACAGACATCTCACTTCATATTTGTGAATACTCCTTCCGTTAATACCACAAAAACATATACTTCTATGTGGAGAGTATCATCTGTTAACAAAGTATTATATTGTTGCAAACAAACATCGCTGCTCATGTTTTTGATCTATTTAACTTCATATTTGTGAATACACCTCCCACTAATACTGCAAAAACCTAGTACTCCCCCCACAAGCATTTTATATGCACACATAAACAGGAGTGGCTATCATCCTCAACATTTCGGCCCGCCACCATTCTCCTCCCTATTCGGCTGCAATGCTGCAATTATTTAATGACAAACAAGATTCAGATGGAGAATATATATTTGCCAGCCTCTGGCTTTGAGATGCCTTCGGCTCTTGGAATTGCATGAGGCATTGTTCTACAGCCTTGTAGGTGATATCTAACATTAGAAACCTCTGTTTTTGTCTCAAATCCAGGAGCCTTTTGTAATTCTTCAATAGATTATATTGGGATTTCTAGTCACAATCTATTATTATTTAGATAGTTATGATACCGTATCACGTAGATTCGCAGTCATTCACACATTTCATTCAACATAATAAGATCAGTTGATCTGTTCATCTATATATGAGTTAGTTATGATGTCATATCTGATGTGATTTGCTTTCATTCAACAGAAAGCCTCGTCTCATCAGCTAAGATACATAGCATTACGTAACAGTACACCTCCTAATTATCGAAATTATAAGCTAGAATACACTTAAGGATTTGATAAGTTGGATCGAATTTTGATAGTTTATGTTAGAGGATCCACTTTCCTCCACACTTTTTGTTGCAATAATATTATAGCCATCTCATCTATCGACTTCTTCAGCTCCTCATTGCCTTCTTCCTAATCATCCTCTCTAAAGTGTCCCTATAACATACATCCTTCATATCTGCTCCAATCTTCCATACGTCACTTACAAACCTACTGTTAATTTGCTGGTCAGCAAGGAATGTCCAACATATCATCGGGACTCCTAGCTACCAATATGCTCTCCAGTGTCGAGCTGCATCCACTATGGGTCGGGAAGTATCCGAGTGCTGGATGGCCTAGCACCTCTTCTTGATGAGCCCATGGCACGAAACAACCTCTATATCGCGTCTTCCTCTACTAACCCTGTAGGTATCATCACCAATTAACCATCCGTCGTTCCTTGTACGAGATCAGGTCAAATCACCCACAAGAATCTGTGACTGCTCTTGACAAGCCCATGACAGTTCCCTTGAAATGATTGTCATGCCGCCGAAGCTGACATGGACAGCTGATCGACCTCCTTGGTTGAGAGTGTAGCCGTTTTATGCAAGATCAGTCTTGTAGCCAAAAACTAGTGGGAATTGGTGGATGAGTTTAAGTTTCTTTGTAGATGGTGAAGTGGTCCGAGAGTGTAGGTGATTGGACGAATAGAATGAATATGAAATAGAATGGGTGAATCTAATGATTCAAAGGTGTTTAAGATGAGAGCTTTTCCTGGTGCTAAGTTTTTAGAAATAACTAGGACTAAAGCTTTTGCAGCGTTCAAGAATTCAAGCATCCGATTAGCTGAGGAACTGAGGATCCTTAACTAGCCTGGAGGATCTACTATAAGAAACTTTCCATCCCTTCTACCCCCTTGTATGGACCCCATCCATGTCTCCGCTCTAATTTGACATTCTCCAAAAGGGTAAGGTCATGATACAACTGTTTACAACTCTCCCTGAGAAAAATATAATTTTCATCTTATTAATCGAAACCAGTTGTTGTCATTTACGCATCATCGGTTAGAAGTAATTTGTAGTTCTCTAGAACGTTGTACAATAATCTTTGTTGATGTCTGATATCACACAGTCGAGAGGGTTACGGTTCTGATCTTCGCGCTGGCGGCGAATAGGAAGAGGATGAGAGATGAGACCGACTCCTCCTCCGACTCTATGCCCGATCCTTAGACTGGAATTCCTGATTCTTCTGCACAAACAAGAAGAAACTCGTGGGAGGGCGGGGCTAATTTTCCTCGTGGTACCTCCGATGGTCAAATCAGCTGGTGAGCTTGAGTGGGGTTTGAAGGAGAGTCACTGGGCCATTGAGGCCTTAGAGGGTGTTCTTTGAGAGTTATTAGTTCTTTTTAACAAAGGTAAATTCAGAGCTTTTGTGAAGAAGTAACAGAAAAAATCCCCCCTCTTTTACCTTCTTTCCCTCCTTTTATAGCCCATCGCCTCTGAGAGTTTGACTCTTTGGCTTTGACTATGCACAGGAGGCAGTTGAGGGGTGAGCAGGCAGACTGCTGAGTCATCTTTCTTCTTCAAGATGTCGGCTGGCGATTGGAAGGAAGTCATTCGAGTACTGGAGAGAAATGTCTTCTCAGTATCCTGGATTTGATAGATGAGACAGGGCAGAGGATAGGCCAGCTGCTTGGTCGTCCTTCCCCCTCCAGATGACGGCTGGTGATTGGAGGGGAAGTCATTCGAGCCCAGGGGAGCATCATGGTGATCCCTAGGAAATGACTGTGAGTAGAATAAGCGGATTATGCACGAGATTTGTTAGAGCAGAGATCTTGATGAGACTGATCAATGCTGTAGTGCCGATTGACATCTGAAGCGAGCTTAGCCGGATCTTATCCTCTTAGTAGAGGCGGGTTGGTTCATGAGTTGTCTTTATAATTTCCCGACCCGACAGCCAAGTGAGCTTCGAATCGAGTGTATGGTCGAGACGTCTGCTCGGGGAGTCATTTTAATTATAGGGGACCGACTGATCCCGCACTTCAAGTCGGTAATGGTGACCCTTGGTCAAAAAATGACTCGTCTACTTGGTTGGCTGATAGATTTGCCCTTGGCTGGGCTTTTGGGCCTCTAAGCTGGTTTGGACCATGGCATTTTTAAGCCTATGCAGACAATCTTTCGATATTTTCATATTTAGATGGTAAATTACCATAACAATCTTGTGATATGAAAAGTTTCTAGAAACAACTAGGACTAGAAATATGACAAAAATAAGATATATCTAGAAAACCTGATTATTATACAATTCTCTAGAATGTTTCATGTAAAATATCTATGCTCTAGATAGTTCTATATGTGCCTATAAATAGGCAATTGATATAAGCATTGTAAACAAGATTTGAAGCAATTCAAACAAACTTTCTTCAATCTAGCCTTTTTGTTTTCAGTAGGCTATATCCATATTTTTAATTATAATCATCTATTTAATATTTAGATAGATAGATGGATATGATATCATATCTCCTATGTTTTGCTCCCATTCGCGCTTTTGTCATTTTCAACATAATCAAATCAGTTCCTCGAACAACAGACTATTGCAATTGACATCCACTGCTTTTTTATTATTATTAAAGTATGGAGAGCATTAGGATCCCTCTGAAACACATATACATCTAAATTATTTTAGTGGTTCTTGCAAACATCACTGCATGCTCTCAATCCGACCTGAAATCATAATAAACAAGATAAACAATTCGTTTCCATGTGAATGCTTCTTCCATTGGTAACACGAAAACAGAGTACTTTCCCCACAAGCATTTTATTCACATAGAAACAAGACATGCATAGTCACTCAACATTTAGGCCCTCCACCATTCTCCTCCTCCTTCGGCCACCGGCGAAAGAACAACCCGCTGCCGAACACGAAGAACCCGATAGCATGGCCCGCAACCACCACGAGCAGAACCCCGACGTTGAACGACATGACAGAAAGCATAACCAAATACGAAAACCCGGTCCTGAGGACCGTGACGCCGGTCACCATCACGGCAGAGGACAGCCGTCGATGATGGCTGCGGAGGGGGAGGAAGGAGAGGAGCTCGACGAGGAAGGAGAGAACGAAGACGAGGAGGAGGGCGAGGAGGTAGGCGGCAATGCCTCGGTCCCCGGGCCAGCCGGAGAAGAGGATGTCCACGCGGCGTCCCCAGAAGAAGGTCATGTGCATCATCATCTTCTTCATGTGCATGGATGATGGGGGTGGCGCCATGGTCATGTTCATGTGATGATCCGTTGACATCATCATCGTCATGCCTTTCTTCTCCTTGGTTGTGTCGTCGTGCGTGCCTTTATATAATTGAGGAGGGGGCGGTGAGATCAGGGAGAAAAAGAGAGCTAGATGAACGTGACATGTAGTTCGGAAACAAACCGCATAGATGGCAAATACGTAGTCAAGACCGAGAGAGCCTTAGGTAAATGCCAACGATTTCTTTGTATAGTTTTAAAGATTTTCCGAAATAATATCTCTGAAGGACAAATTTTTAAAACCAACCTATTTGTAAATTTAATCCCAGAAAACAATCCCTTTCAAACTTAATTGCAAAAACCGACCTGGTTTCAGTCTTGGCACTGAAACCAGGTCGGTTTTTGTGAAAAAACTTCGGAAACTTCACGGGAGTTGAACTCCCGTGAAGTTTAGTAAAACTGCTTAACTTCACGGAAGTTGAACTCCTGTGAAGTTTCGCAGTTCAAAAAAAATTTGAACTACGAAACTTCACGGGAGTTCCACTCCCGTGAAGTTTAGCAGTTTTACTAAACTTCACGGGAGTTCAACTCCCGTAAAATTTCGGATAAAACCAGCTCCAGGGCTGAAACCAGGTCGGTTTTTGAAATTTTTTGAAAAAACGGTTGTTTTTTGAAAATAAATAGTGAAAGGGGTTGGTTTTGAAAATTTGTCCTATCTCTGAATGTTACTTGTCTCATTTGTATAAGATCGTAGTCTACGGAGCGCTAAGTTTCCTCTCTCTTTTCATAGAAGCTCCTATTTTTTTTCCTTTTGTTTTCGGGAAAAAAAGTCCTTAGTTTTACCCTTTACTTACCTTTTCTAAGAAGCCTCTTTTCTACTTTGGGGCTGTTTGGTTCGTTTCCTAGATATAGGGAAATGTATTTTCATGTACAAAAACAAAAGTTTTGAGTTTTTCAAACTTTTCTAAGAAATAGATTGTTTCGCTTTGGTTCGCACAAAAAAATGATGGGAAACCAATGTATTAATTTTTTTGTGTTTGGTTCGCATGGAAAAAAGGGAAAACTTTTGTTTATATGGCAAAAAGCTGAAGTGGCTATAGTTTTCGTCGATTTCACGAGGTTGAGGAAGGAATTGGGAGAGAGAAAAAAAATTGATGTGGCGACGATTTTTACCAAAAAAAATCTGATGTGGCGGCGATTTTCACCGAGTTTCCCTTCTTTAACCCTAGCGAATCAAAGATGGGGGGAAAACCGACGAAAAACTTATATGCTACGTGGCCACGAAAAATCTGATGTAGAGGCAGTGTAAAACTTTTCCACCGAGTTAAAAAAAGAATCAAACAGCCCCTTTTAATAAAGGAGCCCGGAAGCTTTACTTTTTTTTTTTGCCCCCAGTAAGCCACTATCTTTCTTTTTTTACAACGAAACCTCTATGTTAACAAGAAAACTTACGTGCTTCCTTAAAGGGTAAAATTAAGAGCTTTTTAGAATGAATTGGTGAAATGTAAGGGTTCCATTAAAAAAAAAAAAAAAAAAAAAATTGAAGGCTTTTTAGAACAGAGGATTAAAAAGTAAATGTTATATAAAAGAGGGTAAAACGTAGAGGTTTTTTTAGTTTATCTTCTCTTGAGCTTTGTGAAGATATTTTGGTAATTATGTGGCAGAGAATTGTGAAAATTGAAGGGTTCATTGTCATGTGAGATTGGACAAACAAAATTGTTTGTTAGCGGGGATTTTTCTTTTGGAATCATACGAGTGCCATTAATGGGAGACATTAATGTGGGTACGTGTAGGGTCTCTCCTGTTTCACACAGTTCAAGGACGGGCCTTTAAATTGTCATAAAGAGTCCATTGACGTTTTTGGAATTATTATTGGTGGCAGTTCTCTTTTCTTGCTTTCTATAGAGTGTTCATGGACATTCTATAAAAGCGGAGAGAGATAGGGAGAAATGAATGAGGAGGGGGGTCCCCTGATTTGCATTGGGATCCTCTTCTCATTCATTTCTTTCTATCACCCTCCTCTCTTATAGAGTGCCCATGGGCACTCTATAGAAAAACCGTTTTTTTAATTGGTATCCTCTGCTAATGTATAGTGTTCCTAATATTTTCTAATAAGGAGATCTTAACCTTTGATTTATCAATCAAAGGCCAAGATCTCATTCTTATCCTCCCCTTACTTTTGCTCATGAGGAGATCATGGCCTTTGATTGATCAATCAAAGGCCAAGATCTCATGAGAAGGTCTTAGGAACCTCCTCATGAGTAGAGGATCCTAATCCGAGAATTATGTTAATAAACAAAATTGAATGGGAGAAAATTATTCATGTTTCTCCTTTCGATTTGAGCAATTGTGGCAATGTGAGCAGGTTCTACGTATATATTTCATGTTATTTAGGAGTCATCTATCAAACAACATATATAGATAAGCTTGCTAGCAAATATTTACTCTCCTGTCCTATCTTCCAAGTTTCCTTTTAGGAAAAAAAAATCAAGGATATAAACAGTGATTCCTCTAAAAGTGAAAAATTAAATAATCCTCACGTTAAAGGATCATGCTAGCAAATCATGTACACAAGTTCTCGTGTCCAATTAGTAGAATATTCACATATTGTTAGCAATTGCAAATTGTACTTTAAGAGGGGTATAAGAGCAACTCCAACCGATCGCCATTTCCCCAAATTGACGCAAATTTTTCCCGTTTTCTTCCTCCAACCGATCGCCATTTTTAATGCTATTTTAAAGTTGTGCTACAGTGTTGCGCCAAGAATAGCGTAACACTGTAGATATAAGAGTTTTTGTTTTTTCCAATTTTACCCTTAAAGTTTGTTATAACAAATTAAATATTCTAATCATATCCCATTAAAAGATAAGAATGATAAAAGGAATATTTTTTTGGTGTAAAATTTAATGTAATGGGTTGGAGATGGAATAGTGATTTGGTGTAAAAACTACATTATTTTGGGTTTTGTGGTTGGAGATGCTATAAGATGGTAAGAGCACAGGGAGGAGCAAGGTAAGATTTCATTTGCCTCCTTACTAATCGAAACTGGTGTGCTTTAACTTTAATGAGAGGAGGAGAGTACAAATGCGACTGCTTAGCTTTGGGGCCTTATGAAACGTTACCTGGGTCAACAGCCCAGATGCGTATAGTAGGCCGTAATTAAGAAAAATGGTCAAATCCGCCAAAGCCATAACAAGCTCGGCCCATCTTAATTCTCTGCTAAAATCCTTGCTCTCAAATTTATTCAACGCTCACTAATAAAACAAAGTTTTCCCAACGACTCTCGGGTGACGCTATACGTCGCTTAATTACCCCCGCGCGGTGAACGATTCGATATGCTGGATCAACCTGTGCAAATCTTTATAAGACGACCCCTCTTTCTCGACGCTCTCCTTGGCCACCTTCGCAGCTCCTCCACCGACCACTCGCTCACTGTCACCCGCTGCCTCCCCGTCCTCGCCTCGCTAACCACCCTCTGACGACGGCCCTCCCGCGTGTCGGCTTCATGTCCACCCCGATCGCGCAGAACTCGCTCAGCGAACAGGTCTATTTATCTGTTGGTCGCTATCACGGCCAGCATATCATCGCATCCTGAACCAGCTCTGCAGCGTCGGGAGTTTTCCACCCGCTGTGCGTCAGGAAACACCCCCGGCCGGGGTGGCCCAGCACATCCTGCTGTGGGGCCCACGCACGACTCGCCGCTCTCTGCCGCGATCCCCTCCAACGTCTCGTCCGCCGCACCAAGTCGGGCCGGCGGACCAGCAGGAACGGGTACCCGCTGTCGACGCAACGCCGTGCGAAAACTGCGACGAGGTCCTCCCTCCGAGACGGCCGGCTATGCTGGCCGAAGCTAGGTGTACAGACGACTTTGGGCTGGGCGTCGAGCCACGGTAAACACGTTGGTCTCCGCCGACAATCGCGGCGAAGCCGAGGAGTGGCTTTCGGTGTGCGGCGGTGTTAACGAGCGCGTGCACGGGGGCGAGGGTGTAGGTGGCAGCGCAAACAGATCGATGTGGGCCAGCGACTGAGCCTCGACGACTGGCGATCGTGTTGAGATGGAGGGCCTGGGGCTCGGGCAGGTCGGGCGCTTATCTCATCACGCGGAGTGTAGGGTTGGTCGTCGGCGGGAATTTTGGCTTGCCGGATGAGGCTCGGGAGGTCCCTGCGTCCGGAGGAAACCTTCCATCCCTTTCACGCTCTCTATTCTCTCCTCCAAGTCCGCGTCTGTGTGCAAACACATCCACGTAAAATTACATTAAGGGGAAGAGGGACGTGCAGCCTAGCTAGATGTAAAATTAAATCATACCCAGGTCTAAATTATATTTTAATTACGCACGTACCGTCATCGAAGGGGACCTCCCCTCTCTCCATCAGCTCGCCAACGTTGCAGTAGGCCCAAACGCTGCAAGCGCTGCTCAGACATGTTCTGTTAATTTATTAACCATCCCCCCCCCCCCT